>NC_051239.1:15889694-16032194 GCF_015220715.1 Pygocentrus nattereri
ATAAGAAACCCTTGTTAAATAGCATATTGAGCCGTATTTCAAGAATGGGCCTACCTGATTCATGACAACACATGTAACATTTGCACATCCAGCTTGGGCTCCCTCAAGACATGTGTCACAATTGTTCTAAGCTTAAAGTTTTTGTCATGGTCCAGGTACACTTTGAGCAGACAGTTATTAAGATTGAGCTTACAGCAGGATTGTCCAATCTTATCCACAAAAGGCCAGTATGGCTGCAGGTTTTCATTTCAACAAAGCAGGAGATCAGTGATCAGCAGTTTGAAAACTGAGAGCAAGTGGATTCAGGTGTTAAACAAGCTGTTAGCCATCTTGGGCAATACATCACACCCACTGCATGCTACACTGCAATAACAGAGAAACATATTTAGTGGCAGACTGTTACAAGCGCACTGTGTTAAGGTGCATCTTGCTAGATCTTTCTCCCCACTGCTACTCGGCTGTATGGTGCATATAGTATGTATCTACTTATATTTAAACGGGTTGATTTAAAATACATGTTCGTGAAGCTTCAGTATGGAATCCAAGAGTATGGAGATGCAGGGGATTGAACCCTGGACCTCATACATGCAAAGCATGCGCTCTACCACTGAGCTACATCCCCACCTTGAGATAGCCAGATGCAAAGTGAAGCCTGCCATGGAGAAACATTGTGGCACAAAAATAGGGTACTCCAGTCTAATTTGGTATAGTTCACGTCCAGCAGCCTCTCAAAGGCATGAATAGGTCTGATCGAGTAAATCTCCGTGTGATCTATGTTGTTTTAAAGTAGAACAGGCACGCTGCAGCAAAGCTCACTATAACCATCCTTACAACTGCTGCCATGCTTTAAATGCGGTTTTGCAAACCATAAGCGTGTCTCGTTGGAGATGCTGGGGATTGAACCCAGGACCTCATACATGCGAAGCATGCGCTCTACCACTGAGCTACATCCCCTTCTCATGACAGCCAGGCAATAACGTGGACAGACAATGCTGCAAAAGAATGGTCATGACAGAGAACACGGTTTATGGTCATGGAACTCAAGCAAAAGCTACAGAAGGGGGACGGTTTAAACAACGATTTTTGCTATCTATCTATCTATCTATCTATCTATCTATCTATCTATCTATCTATCTATCTATCTATCTATCTGTCTATCTGTCTGTCTGTCTATCTATCTATCTATCTGGCTTTTACAAAGTAAAAACATAGAGGAACACAAGTGCTTAGCATACAAAAGTGGAAACCCCAGGTATATGGTCGTGACACCCAACTTGCCCACAACATGGACGTTTGACCTTAGCAAAAGAAGTTTGTGAGTTGCCTTAGAATTTTCATTTGCATCTGTGTTGCAACTGCTGCCCAGGTGGGCTAGTTATATGTAAAGGGGTTGATTAAAAATTTGAGCTTATAAAGCTTCACCATGGAATCCAAGGGTATGGAGATGCAGGGGAGTGAGCCCTGGACCTCACACATGTAAAGCATGCACCCTATCATTGAATTACATCCCTACCTGCAGACTGACAGAAGCAAAGCGGAGCCTTCCATAGGGAAACATTCTGTAAGAAATAAGATATGAAAAATAAGAATCTGAAAGATATAAACGGGGCTGGTCACTAAAATCTCCCTGCATTTTAAAGCAGAACGCACTGCAGAAAAGCTTGTCATAGCTAGTTATCACCACTCTTCAAACTGCTACCATGCTTGAAACACAGCACTGCAACCATAACTGTGCCTCCTTTGAGATGCTGGGGATTGAACACAGGACTTCACACATGCAGAGCCTGCACACTAGCACTGAACTACACCCTCTCAGATGTATGTTCAGCTACTCACTCAATTTGTTCACTTCATTTTCCACACAAGTGAAATTAGGTCCTAGTTCAGGCTTAACTTTGTTTTTGTTTACAATGACTGTCATTTGTTTTAGTGAAGTGGAATCTCAATGATGAAGAGCAACACCGCCAGCTAAACATCATGGAGAATATTGCCACAGGCTGTGTCTTCTTCATTGTGGTAATCAATGTCTTCATCACAGCATTTGGGGTTCAACGGCCTAACCAGAATTAATGACGTGTGCATTCAAATATACAGGTAAACACCACCTAATGTTCCATTATGACCTGCGAACAGCAAATTATTTGATTATTTTTGCAAGGTACAAGGAAATACTTGGAAATACATGACACAATAGTAAATGTAATTGATGACACTACAAAAATACAACGAGAAATAATTTTGTTTGTATTTGTGTGTGTGTTCCCACATTTCACTTTGGGCAAAACCAAAAATGAGACGTGATCTTTAACCATATTTTCTGATACGGAATTCTCTGAGAATTTATTCAAAACCACAGCCAAAATTTTTATGTTGCCTAAAATCGATGAAGTGGATCCATTTACATAATGCACATGTGCAACATATGTGTGCATGAACATATCAAGTTCTTGATACATGCTGGCCTTCTTAGGTCGTCAATATTTAATGAGAACTAGACACACTATTTCCAGCTAACTCCACCCCTGGTTCAACTTTGAAAAATGCCAAAAAATGTAAGGGGCACGTTGGGTGGGCCACTGCAGTGATCTATGGGTTTGGAGCTGGGACTGCAAAGGAAACTGGGTGAGCTGGGCTGCTGTGTTTTTATAGGTAATGTTAGCTACCAGAAAATATGGAGAGTGACAGAACCAAATCGCATTTTTGCAACTTCTAGGTCTTACGAGGTTGAAGACTTTTTTAAAAACAGACTTCTATTAGGCCATTAGTTATCATTTATTTATATACAGGTGCATTTGTGGGCACTGTACAAATCTCTAATTTGTTGAGAACATTTACTGTAGGGTGGTGGTCGAGGTATGTTAAAAGTCAATGCAGAAAAAAAGCTAACCCAACCACAGATGAAAACAGGGAGACTGTATCATACCAAAAAGGTTCTTCACAGATGTGATCAGGTTGAGGTCACACACTGCCTCACCTCTCACCCAGGGTTTGCTGCAGTAGCCCTAAATCCTTATGTTCTTCAAGCTGTTCATGCCATTTCTCAGCAGTTCCAGTACTGTGCGAAAGTTTTAGGTATCTAAGCAAATTCTTAAACAATTTCCCTCAGCAGTGAGTTTATCACAATATGCATTAGAATAAAGTTATATTCATAAATCAAATAAATGCCTAATTATATGTTGAATCTTATCAATATAAGGCTAGTTAAGTCTACAAAAGCTAAAAACAACATCTACAAATACAATAACAAAGAATTACCAATATTAAACATCTAGGACACAAAAGAACACACTAAATATGATGAGACAACATCCAAAATGGCGCCGATGTTCCCTACATGTCTCTGAACATGATTAGGGTGTCATCAGGAGACAGTAGCGTTGGTTGACTAATTTGCATACTGTGACGTGTCATCGTATGAAGACTCATCATATGCATATCTATCAGAGTTGAACCAGAGGGGCACTGCAGAGCAGAAACTGACCACGATAAAATTGTTACTTTTACAACTTGGGAAGATGTGTTCACATTTAAATCAAGGCTGGTGTAAATTATTATTACAGAACAATGCATTTCAGCTATTAATGAAAAAGTCTTAGGGTGTAGTTACACTTTAATCACGTTTATGTAGTTGCAGCAGGTTTGATGTATAATTTCCAATAGCAAGACTCTTAGAGCTAGGCAGTGACTACTGTTGTAGTCTTCATGCTAACTATATAATAATAATACTGTGGGTTAGTTCTAACAATGATTCACGGAAGCAAGGAAGCGGTACAACTTCTTTAACTCGGGCACTCAACAACACACATACACACAGTGAGTAGCAATCAATCACCCAATGTGGTGATAATGACAGGCTCACATAATCGAGCACAGAGTGATCGCTCGTATACACCACAACTACCAGGAGGGCAGGGGGGCAGTCGCACTGCACTGTAGCTCACGTTGGAGAGGGGGCCCATGGCGCCTCCTCTTTAGCCTCCTATACACAACCGACCACTCTAGCTAGGGTGTATAGAGTACTGAAAATCCCTTCCCAAGTACAAGTACTGTTACTGTAGTGATAATTTACTCAAACAACAAGCCGTGGGTAATAAAGGACATTAAAGCTCTCCTTAACAAGAATAGGGTCTTCAGAGCTGGAGACAGGGAGGAGGTGAGAACGATCCAGAGGGAACTGAAGACAACTATCAGGGAGGCGAAGAACAAATATAGGAGGAAGCTGGAGTGGAAACTCCAGCAGAACACGAGGGAGGTTTGGAATGGAATGAGGACCATCACCAGCTTCAGGTCCAGCAACAATAGAGGAGCAGAGGGCAGCATGGATGGGGCCAACAAGCTAAATCTGTTCTTTAATAGATTTGACACTGCAAGCTCTGTACTCCCCTGTCCTGACTCTTCTGCTGCCGGTCCTCAGCAGCCCATTCCACTCACCCCCCTCCCCCTCCTGATAGCCTGCCCCCCTCCTGTGACAGTCCATCTCACACCTCCACCTCTCCCCCACCCATCACCTCTACAGTGAGTCCCACTTCTGACCAGGTGAGAAGACAACTGAAGAGACTCCACACAAACAAGGCTGCAGGCCCTGATGGGGTCCCACCCAGGGTGCTTAAAGCCTGTGCCTTCCAGCTTCGTGGAGTACTGCAACATGTCTTCAACATGAGCCTGAGTCTCCAGAGGGTCCCTATGATGTGGAAGATGTCCTGCATTGCTCCTGTTCCAAAGACGCCACGACCCAGTGAGCTCATTCAGTGAGCTCATTCAGTGCAAGACTCATTGTACCAAAATGACCACAGAGCGACACAGGAAGTCATTCTTACCTGTGGCCATCAAACTCTATAACTCCTCCCTCAGTGTGTGATTCACAAAGTGTGGTTCATCTGTGCAAAACTCAATACCTAATTGTATGTTCATATGTGTAGTAATAATAATAATTATGTGTGCAATAACTCAGAGGTACAATAATTTGAACTGCTTTATACTAGATTTAATTTTGATTATCACTTATTATCACAAGAACTTATATCTCATGTAAACATTGCAAATTTATCTTTGTTTTAAATTATTTTACATAAGTGGTTGCAACTGTAACAACTGCAATTTCCCTCTGGGATCAATAAAGGATTCTGATTCTGATTCTGAAATACAAGTAAAAGTATTAGTAAATAAAATTACTCAAGTAAGAGTAAACAAGTAGTTCATTGAAAAACTATGTAAGTTATCCGCTGTCACAACCTGAACATATTTCTGAGCTGACTCAGCTACACCACTGGAAATAATCTGTACAGAGCTGAGAGCTGAGACTGATCACAGTTCTCACTGATAGAGCACATTTACATACCTTTCTGTGAACTGTGTAAGGAACAAGGTTTATATTAAACTGCATGCATTTCATGATTAGATGATTATATAAGACTTTCAAAAACTTAGTTAAGAGAAAATTATCAGTAGATTGGTTAATTAATCATGTAATTTTAGTGAGGGTCCTGCTGTCCATCAGCTCCCAGGACTCTGTATTATGTTAACAGGTGTGAATCTCTACAAAAAGTAAACACATTTACAGCCTTCAAACTGTATATTTTCACTGATATCTGTTCAAAACATTTCTACCATTAAAATCAGCAGCAACATCAGCAACATACCCAGCTTTGATTTTTACTTTCATATATTTCACTAATCATGCTGATCACTTCATACAGAACAAGACATTGTTACTGCATTTCACAATTAAACAGCTAAACAGCCTCTCACAGTTAAAGACAAACACCAAGACAGAGAGAGTGAGAGAGAGAGAGAGAGAGAGAGAGAGAGAGAGAGAGAGAAAGAGAAGGAGAGAGAAGAAGAAAAAGGGGAGAGAGAGAGAGAGAGAGAGAGAGAGAGAGAAGAAGAAGAGAGAGAGTGGCATAGAGAGAGGGCGGGGAGGTGGGGAGGGATCAGATCAGGTCTGTAAACACGGTACCTGTTTAGCTCGGATCAGCCAGCTCGGCTAACACTGCCTCAGGCTGGAGTGGAGCTGTGAGAGCGGATCTCAGCAGGTTTCTGACAATAGCACTGTTTTCTTTAGTTCATGTTAAATGAACACAGATGACCGCTCGGACGTGGTCTGTTCCTCGTGTATGCTGGTTCAGCTCTCCTCTGTCTTTCTCCACCAAACTGGACATCTCTGTAGTGTTTTTCCTATCGGAAAATCCTATTTGATTGGTGAATTTAACCACGCTTCACTATTGGTTTAAGAACTAATGCGCTCTTAATTTATTTTACTCTGTAACGTCATAAAAAATAAACTAACCAAATAAAATATTTTGTTAAAACTCAAGTAAGATTACATAGTACTATATTTTACTTCTACTCAAAAAAGTACCGTTACAGGGAAAACAGTAACGAGAGTAAATGTAATTTGTTACACCTCTATATTCTAGTTAGCTGGCTACTAATGCTGTAACATTAGGGTGTTTATCTGTATCAAGGAAATATCAAATAAATTCAACACTAACTCAGATTATCTCTGTCTTTGATTTTCAGACTACAGTTCTGAGTTCATTAATGACAGCACATTTGACATTCACTTACAAAAATAGCCCTCGTTCTGCTAGCATATTCATCTTATAAGTGACTATGAACAGAACCCAATGGAAGAGTTTGTGCATACACACTTACATTTGTAGTTTCCAGTCAGGGTGATTTAAGGTATCATTGAGCTTGAAATTCACATGCCCAGGTATTTAAAATATCATTTTATTATTAAGTAGTGGAGCATCCAAAAGCTCTCCTGGAGGACTTCCATTATTTACAGTTACTATCAAACACCTATTTTAACTCCTCAAGCCTTCATTAAATTAATACAGCTTTGCTGTTGATGGAACTGAACAAATCTATGCAAAGTGCAGGAAGAAGTCAGGAACCAAACCTATGCTCTTCTAACTGTATTCATCTAACCTGCATAATAAGTAACTTCACTGACAAATAATATGTAGCAATAGGTAGTCTAACAAACATTAGATCATAGTGAGTGAAGTGCAGCATTTCTGCTATTTTGGCTGCTGCTTTAGAACTTCAGAATATTATGAAATGTCACAAAGTCGCAATTACAAAGCTCTGCAGAAGGTGTTAAATTTGAAATGACAGATACAGAAAGTGGAGACATGTGGCGACACCCTACTTGGTCTTCCTGTCTTCCTAGTGCATCTAATATATGGGAGAGAGAAAAACAGAGAGAGGAAAGAGTAAGGTAGATTAAACAAGGTAACGTCATGCTAGATATATTTTATAGTTTAAAAGAACATTTGCAACGTAATGTTATTTTCTATTGAATTCCCTGGCCGATTATTATTAGTATATTTATTATTATTATTATTATTATTATTATTATTATTATCATCATCATCGTCGTCGTCGTCGTCTTCGCCTTATGACTCAGCTCCCTCTTCACCATTACAGCCCAGTACAGTGACTGCATTACTGCTGCTGCCTGTCCCAGCCTGTGGTTGATCTCACAATCCCTGTTCCCATCACCCGTGAACAAGACCCCAAGATACTTAAACTCTTCCACCTGGGGCAGGTCCTTTCCCCTTACCTGGAGTGGGCATGCCATCCTTTTCTGGGCTAAGACCATAGAATCAGACTTGGAGGTGCTGATCCGCATACCAACTGCTTCACACTGAGCTGCAAACTGCCCCAATGAGTGCTGGAGGCATCCATGTGATTCAGCCAAAAGAACAACATCATTTGCAAATAGCAGAGAAGAGACGCCACCCTCCAACCTCCACACTTAATGCCGTCCTGACCCCAGCTATGCCCTGACACTCTGTCCACTGAAAGAGTCTGACTTATTGCTGAGTATACAAACACAGCTCTCACTCTGGGAGTACAGAGACTGAAAGGAGGACCTACTACAAGATATCTCAGGGAACATGGTCATAAGCCACAAAACACATGTAGACTGGGTTGGCAAACTCCCATGCCTACCCTCAACAATCTGTGAGAGGGTGAAAAATTGGTCCATTGTTCCATGGCCGCGACAGAATCCACATTGTTCCTCCTCAATCTGAGGTTCAACTATCGAAATTTCCTTTCCAGCACCTTGGCATATACTTTCCCAAGGAGGTTGAGTAGTTTGATACCCCAATAGTTCCCCCCTAGTGAGGTTACATTCCATGTACCAAGAGCCAGTTTCTGCTACAGGGGCCTAGGCCATCAAGGGCCTCCCTGCAATCTCGCACTGCCTATACAGTACTGCACTGCTCCCCCATGCTGGACCTTGTCGGTGGTCGGCCCACATGGTCTCCCCATGTTGCCTCTTCAGGCTGAGTCCAGCTGGTTTACGTGGGCTGCCCGGCCACCAGGCGCTCGCCAAGGGACGCGACCCCCAGTCCTGGCTCCAGCGGTAGGTCCCAGTGACCCTCTCCCAGGCAGGGTACACGATTGTTTGTCCTTTGTTCATGGAGTTTTTGGATCAAGTTAGTCTAGGATCTTCACTCCAGGCCTGTTCACCCTGGGAGACTCTACCAGGAGCATACTGCTCCCAACAACTTAGCTCTGAAGATACCTAGATTACACATGCTTTTCCGCCCCGACAAGGCCCGGATCCAGGAAGGGATTATTATTATTACTATTATTATTATATTGTGGAATAATGGTGTAGCTAGGGTGCGGGCCTCCCATCGCTGCTGAAAAAAATTCTAGCAGAAACACTGGAGTGGCATGCCTTGAGAGCATCAACTTGTTTGAGACCTAACAACCAAATAAATATGCAAATTGCACTATCCTTTGTCCCACCCATAATAAATCAATGTGATTGCCTGATTCCTCTCTCACTTCGTAATTATGTTGATGGCTAATCTAATGCACAAAGGTTTCTCTTCAATTACTGAAGTTCATAATAATTGGAGAGCCTGAATAGCAGCCAGTTTGTTTATGTATTTCAGGTATTCAGAGGTTGAAATTGTTCATCAGCAAGTAGCACTGTTCCAAAATTGGACAAGGTATTGTCTGCAATTATTGTACATCTGGATGTAAATACATTGGACTTCCATTAAGCTGATTTTTCAACGTATTCAGGACTCAAAAAAAAAAAAAAAAAAAAATCCACTGTGGCCACACGCAAATGCAGAAGCCATGTTTTTTTTATGACATCTCTAGAAAAGACTATATCTCAGCTATTTCAAACTGAATTAGACTAAAGTTTGTAGATAAAGGTTTTCAGTGTTTGTAATCAGTAGTCATGGAAACATCTGATAACAGATTACTATGTAACTGACACCTTGAATACCAAGGCGAAAATTTATTCAGGAAATTTATTAGGTTTTCATTTTGTATTTTGCAATAGTTCCTTGCTTGAGTATTTCTTTGGTCAGGGGGTTTGCCTACAATTTGGACGAAAGCATTTGATTGATTTCAGTATTTGAAAATTAGTTTCTTTCTACTCTCTACTTCTAATCACATTTTGTTTGTTAAAATGAAAGAATGTATGGCTTCCAGTTTCTAAGCTGTGTAGTGAATGTGAATTTAGTATCTGGGATGTGTTTCTGAGGTAGAAATACCAGTGATCATCAAGCCCATCCTTATATAACCCATAACCATCTGGTTTGGTTCCTCCAGCTAACAAGAATGAGCCAAACTCCAGCACATAATCAGGACAGAGGAGAGCATGACTGTCTGTTGTCTACCAACGCTTCAGGACATCTACACAAAAGCAGGGTCATGAAGTGTGCTGGCAAAATTACAGCTGACCCCTCTCATCTTTGACATCACCTCTTCCAGTCACTTCCCTCTGGTAGAAGATTCAGGGCCAATTAAACCAGCATAATCAGACATTCTAACAGCTTTTTTCTCAGAGCCACAGTGCTCATTAATCAAAGTGGAAATCTGAAAGCAACAAAGCTACTTAGTGTATCACAGTATAACTCTTCTGTACCATAATGCTTATTTGTACAATTGTACAAATGTCCATTTTTGCAAATGTTCATATAATTCTGTAATATACTGTATATAATAGTTGTATGTTTTCTGCATATGTATAGATATTTATATCTGCATGTGTACAGACATTCTTGCATCCCGTTAGCTCCTTTTACAATGGTTCTTTCTTATTCTTCATTCTTTGTGCTATTTATTGTGTTTTTAGTTGGATATTTCATAATACTCTGTGTACTTGTCTGGTCTGCTCAGTATGTTACACATACATGCAATTCATTGCATGTGCATCATACTCTGTGCAATAAAGTGATTCTGATTATTTTCAGTAAAGTAGGCTACTAGACCAAATCAGAGTGTTTGTACATCTAGACACTGGTGGTACATCTGGTGTATAAGCCATATCCAGTCAGCAGGGGTGAAAATAGCGCAGTGCTGAATGGACAGATCCAAAATACAGAGGCAACAGTGGTTAAATTTCATGTTTGGGGGCATAATGCCAGATGTGCCCCAGTACATAACTTTTAACCAAAGTGCTCCCATATAGGGATAAAGAAGTTAATGATAAAGTCCTGGAACAGTAAGTATTGACAGATCCTGCAAATCCATGGGGTGGGTTAGATCTTCTAACTCAATGGTTTTAAACTACGGGTTTCTTTGTGGGGACGAGTTTGTTATGAGGATGGCGCATCAATGCACATGATGAAGCACATGATAGATAAGAAGGGGAACCACATAGCTTGTATATAACATGATGGCTGCTTCCGAAGCACTCATGCATAACCCAAGGCGCCTGCAAGTGTAAAATTTTGTAACTTTTTTTCTGTTTGTCACAATACTCTCACGTCACTTGCAGATTGTTTACCAGTAGTACACAACAGTGAACATCACGCCAAAACAATGGCGATCAGAGTTGTACTGTCTAACCTACTGATATAAATGACAACAGAACAAATGTAAAGAATTGAATGTATGTATGGTATCTAATGTCAAAATATTACTGAAATATATTAGTTTGTATGAACTGGATGTGGGAGCTGAATACATTTCATCTAAACACATAACAGGTATTATTTTTTTCTATTCCACAATTTCACTGACGTACAAATCCAATTCCAAAAATGTTGGAACAGTAGCTAATATGCAAATAAAAACAGAAAACAGGGATAGCCGTCTTTTAAAGCTTTGTAACTGAAAACAGCACAAAGAAGAGACATTGAATATTTTACCTTATCAACAAATTAGTTTTAATAAACATATTAATTCCAAAGTTGATACCTGCAACACATTCCTAGAATGTTGGCACAAGACTCTGAGGTTTGTGAAATGATCAAAACCACCTGTTTTAAACAGGTGAAGAGGTAACAGGTGATGCTGTCATGATTGGATATAAAAGGAAAAGGCTTAGTCGTTTGACAACGGATGAGTTGAAGTTCCCCACATTGCAAAAAACTGTGAGCAAAAAGGCCAACAGTTTAAGAATGGCTGACATTAGCAGGCTAGATAGCTGGGTATCAGTAGTCATTACACTACCTTATATTTGACTTACATTGACTAGCATGCTAACTAAATCATGAAGTCCACTGAATGAAAATTTAAGCAATAAACACATGAAAAATCAAATAATGTTAATTACACTGAGTAGACTCGACATCTAAATGAATGGCATCAATTTGAGGAGAATTAGAAAGCGAAGCACCACTTTTCTCAGCAACTGCAGAGTTTCTTGGCTGGCTTCACGTTCCAAACTCCCTTCACTGACAATTATAACCATGGAGACTAGGTGAGGCAGATACTGATGGGCAGACCCTGCTGTAGCACCGTGACTTTTCATTGGCTAAATTGGCTGTAGGCTCGACTTAAGGTCCATTCAACATGCACTTTGCTTTAGCTGCATACTCTAGAACAGAATAAAACAACTATACATGGTCTCCCTATAAAAACCAGTCACCTAGTTTTTAGAACATAAGCATTTACTCCCAGTATGTTGTGGCCCATTTCCAACCCTAGTAGGAAAGTACACTGACTACAGAACACTTACGCTTACAGAACACTAACATATTTAATTGAATACTGGAATCACACTGTGCTGACCACACAACCCTGAAAACAATTAAATGCTCACTAGGATTACACTGTGGTGACTACACAACACTGAATATATTTAAATGTGAACTAGGCGTAAACTGTGCTGAATACACAACACTAAAGACATTTAAATGTATAAGATCACACTGCAATGAATACTCAACACTGAAGACATCAACGCGTATGCTTAAATATTTTATATATTATCAGATAGATATTTCATTAAGGGAGATAACATTGGCATGGTGGCCAAGAGGCAAGGCACTGGTCTTGTAAACCGAAGATCATGGGTTCAACCCCTGTCCATGCCTTTGGGGTAGTCGTGGGCTGGCGGTTAAGGAACCGGCCCTGCGCCAGTTCGATCCCCAGTACATGTCTGAAGTGTCCTTGTGCAAGGCACCTAATCCCTAGGTGCTATGCATAGGGCTGCCCACTGCTCTGGGCAAGTGTGCTCACTGCCCCCTAATGTGTGTGTGTGTGTGTGTGTGCTCACTAGTGTGTATGTGGTGTTTCATTTCACGGATGGGTTAAACGTGCATGTGAAAATTCCCTGTTGTGGGACTAATAAGGGTCTCTTAATCTAATTAATACAAACCACTCCCCCTATTCAAGACCAAATGAAAGTTAAATAATTCTCTTCAAGTCTTCATGACCCCCACAGAATAATGACAAATGCAAACAAGCATACCAGATCCTCTTAGCACTTCGTTACCCCCACCAGGGACCACAGGAGTACATGATTAAGCCTAAAATTCAAGCATAGGTGAAAAGATCTCAAAATGTTAAACTAAAGAGAGAGACATTAAGAAAGAAAGAGAGAGAGAGTTGGGGAGTGAGAACACCCTCAGATCTCTCTAATACAAATTTGGGCTGTGACTAAAATGCATTCCTACTACCTTTCTTATCATTAGTCCTCAGTAGAGTCAGCAATAATGAGTTGCATTAAACAAACCGAAATTAATTGAACATTTTATTCATAGCTGTAGACATGAGTGCAAAGTTTAGAGAGAGAGGATAAGGAAAAACAGTACAAAACTTGACCAGTTATCAGTGGTTTTGTTTGGTATGATGGGTAGCAGGAGTAAACATGTTAAGGTTTTCATTGTTAACTGTAGAAAGATGTTGTTTTTACGGTGTTCTCAAGGGAGTCGAGAGAAACTTCAGCCTAGCCCCAACATCTTTACACTAGGCAATGTAAGGCAGCTGCCTAGAGCCCCCAGCAGCCAAGAGCCCCATTTAAATACAAATTACATACATGTGTTGACATTAAATAATCTATTCCAAAATATATACATTTTAAAAATAACTATTATTTGCAAGAAACACAAAAATTGGGAGGAAAGCAAAAAGTTTGTCATTACACTCCCAAAGATAACTGTGTTTTTTCAGTTAGAACAGAGCACTGCACAAGCTCTGGAGACCATACATTACGCTAATGTTTATGTTAGCATAGACAGCTCCAGTTTGGGGTAATTACTCAAAAAAGTAATCCATTCTCTCAAATTGTAATGGATTTATGTCAATGACCACTTCCTGGGAAAAAAATGTTCTCATTACTGATCTGCTTGTTTTACTTTTATGCTACTCTTACCTAAATTATCTCACTGTGTGGGCAGATAATTTTGCTTGTTTCAAGCTTTATTTCTTAAAAGAAGAAAAATGATAAGAAAACGATAATCTATAATATTTCTGTATTTCTCATCATGAGAAACACTACACATAACTATTACCCAGAGTGACTTACAATGTGGTCATCATTTTACACAGGTAGGTGAAGTTAGCATTAGGAGTCTTGCCCAAGGACTCGACTCTTATTGCTATAGTCTAGGGTGCTTATCCAACCAGGGAATTAAACCCCAGTCTACAGCATGGAGGGCAGAGGTGGTACCCACTACACTATACCACCCACCAACATAACTACTAGACATCCTATTCTTCTCTTTTGCCTAGAGCCCAAGAATCACTAAATCTGCCCCTGAGTAAGGCACTGATCAGCATGTGAGTACTTGGTTATTCAACATTAAAAATGAGTTCCTTACAGTACCAGGTTAACTGTAAGTAAGGTGGTCAGGTATGAGGCCTCATTTATGTGCCATGACGTATCTATCAAAGCCCACAGACAAGTAAATAATAAAAGCAATCTTGCTGAGTAACTGCAAACCTAAACACATTACAAGGTTTTAAATCAAGCAGCCTAAAATGACACTCTTTTAGAGAGCATACAAAGACTACATTTGTTCTTAGAACAAACTAGTGTTAAATATGTGGAATTAAAACTAATCTCAGCAAGTCACCCGCCCTCTAAAGCATTATTTACAGAATGTACACAGATTTTGTTTGTTGAATTTGTTTGTTCAACCTGGTTTGGCATAAAGGAAAATACAGGATGTCTGTCCTGGGATGAGTATGGGCTTCTTCGTTTTTTCTTTATTCCATTTTGGTTCCACTGTACGACAGAAGTATCTGCCTAGCATGTTGGCCCAGTCCAAACGCTGTACAGCTGAGGACAGAACCAGTCACAATCTTTCCCTCTGAAAAAGACAGAATTTGTAATAAAAAGACAGAGAAAGAGATAAAAGAGAAAGAATTAAATAATCTAAATAAATGAATTAATAAACTGATGAATGAATCAATGAATCAATCAATAAACTGATTACTTAATCAATTCATTTTAAACACCATAGGCCTTACCCCTGTGGTAGTGAAGTAAAGCCAACCCCAAAGCTATGCTGAAACAACAGAGGAAGAAAAGAGGACCTGGCAGTATTTGAGAAAAAGACAGGAAATGAGGTGTGAGAACAGGAAGAAAGATTGGCATCAAAGAAAAGGACAAACTGCAAGGCTGTACACTGTCAAAGAAAGACAAAACAGCGAAAGGCTACCTGAAGACCACACACTGGACAGCATGCAGTCCGAATAGCAGCATAGTCACAGCTCTCTTACTACAACTGTATGCAAAAGTTTAGATGTCCCCTGTCACATTATATGTTTTGCTGATTTTCTAAGTAACAATAAATTAACACATTCGCCACAGGGAACAAACCTAAATATGTAATTTTTCTGCAAATTTTGCTGAATGTCATAATGTGCACAATGTCATAATGTTGCTGTGCAATTTCTGATGCTGTGCAAGGCAATATCTATGGCAATATCACAATATGTATACTGTAAAAAGTGGCTCATCAGATCTACTTTATGTGGAACAAGGAATTTAACTTGTTTTATTCCACCTCAAAAAACTAGAGTGCTTAAAAAAATCATTCACTCAAGTATTTATTTTGGTTGAATAAAACTAGTTATTTTACGTTACGAGCCGCAGTATTTATTTTTAATTTTTTTGGATGAACCACTTTTTACAGTGTATTCACTAAACTTTTAAAAAGGTTAAGACATGGCACACATAACTCAACAGATTTACATGATGGAAAAAGCTAACTTTACAATGGACACATTTAAAAAAAGCTAAATATATAGATAAAGTAATGTATAATGTATTAATCAGAACTGAGACCAGATTTGGTAAAAGAAATATACATAGAGGAAAAAACTGACGAAGGTCTTTCATTTTGTATACCAAAAAATATAAATGTGGAAACATCAAAGGTGACCATAACATTTAAGACAGCACTCCTCTATACTCTCTTCTGACTGTATAATGATATAAGCAATCATTTTTTTCTCCTTGTGTTTATTTATTTATTTACGTATTTATTTTCTTTCTCACACTTAAATCCCTAAATCAATATAGTTGATTAACAAGCAAGACAGCTTTGGTTTGACATGTATCTCATGTTAAAGAACAGAAAATACAGTGGCAAGAAAAAAGTACTTAAACCCTTTGAAATTACCTGCATTCATGTAGAAAGTTATTTTATAATATGTAGTCTTTAGTTGAGTTGCACTGAAGGACCAACACAATCTATTTAAACTAATAACACAAAACTATGCAATGTTTGTGTCCATTTTAAATATATCATTCAAACATTCACTGTACAGGTTGGAAAAAGTATGAGAATCCCTAGGACAAAGTCTTCAGGAATCAGCAAACAAGTCAAGAGGCTTTTATTGTTATTCCATCCATGTAAAAGTACACAGTGGAGTGAAATTACGTTCCTCCAAGGAACACGGTGCAACATGAAACTGAATAAGCAGTACAAAGTCCAACGTGCAGAAGTAAGCGCACAAAAAAATTAGACGACAAGCAATACAATAAATTCAATAAACAAAACAGACATTAGACACAGTAAACAGACAGCACAGCGCCGACACAGCAGTCATTTCTGAGCATGAGGTAGGGTTGTGGAATAAGGTGCAAAGATTATTTAACGTGCTGTGATCTGTGAATACATGAGCAAAGCAGTTCCTGAGGTAGGATATACACGGTACTTGAGTAAACAAAGTGTAAACAAGATTAGCAACAAGATGCAAAATAGCATCAAAACTTGAGTGTGTGAATGTATGTGTGAGGGGGGCTTTCTGTGAGTTCAAAAACCTGAATGCTTACAGAACAAAGCTGTTGCAGAGTCTGACAGTGATGGCACAGATGCTCCGTGTGAAGGATGGATGGGGTCATCCACAATGCTGGTGGCTTTTTTGGATACACCGTGTGGTTAAAATGTCCATGAAGGAGGGGAGAGAGACCCCAATGATCTTCTCAGCTGTCCTCACTATACGCTGTAGAGGCTTGTGGTCGGAAACCAGGCGATGTTGCAGCTGCTCAGGATGCTCTCCACGGTCCCCCCCGTAGAACATGGTGAGGATGGGAAGGGGGAGATGAGCCTTCTTCAGTCTCCGCAGGAAGTAGAGGCCCTTCTGGACTCTCTTGGCTATGGTGTTGGTGTTGGGGGTCCAGGTGAGGTTCTCTGTGATGTGGACACAGAGGAACTTGGTGCTCCTGACGATTTCCACAGCAGAGCCATTGATGTTCAGTGGGGGATGGACACCTCGCACTCTTTTGAAGTCAATAACCATTTCCTTAGTTTTGTCCACATTCAGAGACACGTTGACGTTGACGTTGACGTCGTCTGTTAAGCGGTTTGGATGATATGCAATTTGTAGTGGGTCCAGTGAGGGGTGTAGCTGGTCTTTGATGTGCCTCATGACAAGCCTCTCGAAGCACTTCATGATGATGGGAGTGAGTGCAATGGGATGGTAGTCATTGAGGCAGGACACTGGAGACTTCTTTGACACAGGGATGATGATGATGGACTTGAAGCACATTGAAACAACTGCAGTGCTCAGAGAGATGCTGGATATGTCAATGAGAACATCAGCCAGCTGTTCAGCACATTCTCTGAGCATTCTGCTCGGTATGCTGTCAGATCCTAGGGCTTTTCGTGGTTTGACTCTGTGTAGAGTTCTCCGCACATCAGCTGTGGACAGGCACAGTAACTGTTCATTTTGAGGAGGTATGGTTTTCCTTGCAGTCGTGCTATTCTGCGCTTCAAACCAAGCGTAGAAGTTATTTACTGCATCTGGAAGGGAGGCATCACCGTCACGAGCAGGTGGACGTGTCTTGTAGTTGGTGATGGCCTGGATGCCCTGCCACATGCACCGTGTGTCTGTAGTGTCTTGAAAATGTTCATGGATTTTCTTTGAGTAGGCATGATTTGCCTCTCTAATGGCCCAGGAAAGCTTGGCTCTAGCTATCCTGAGGCTTGCCTTATCCCCTGACTTGAAAGCCTTGTCACGGGTTCTCAGCAGCATGCCCACCTCTGCAGTCATCCATGGCTTCTGACTGGGGTGTGTAGTGATGAGTTTGGAGACAGAAACATCATCAATGCACTTGCTGATGTAGGCAGTCACTGATTCTGTATACTCCTCCAGGTTGATGGAGTTCACCTTTTCTGAACATAGAGACTAGCGCTGCATTTTTACACCATTCAGTGTTGATGTAAATACACAGGCCTCCACCTTGAGTCTTACCGCACATCTCAACATCTCTGTCTGCCAGGAAGCACATCAGGCCGTCGAGCTGAATGGCTAAGTCCGGAGTGGAGCTTGTCATCCAGGTCTCCTTCTCAAATGTTTGCGAGAAGAAGCGATGGAACGGCTGGTGGTCTGGAGTTAGCCCCGGCTCGCTTGTGCCATTTTGCGCATCACTTTCGGCCAGCAGGCTTACGCAGTGCCATGGATTGTAGAAGGCCTAGTTTGCACAGGTCTCCCCGCAGTCCGCCTGGAAGCAGAGATTGTGACTGATTTCTCAGCTGTAGTAGGCTCTGATGAGGGTAGATGATGGTGTTGGTTGTAACAGCCATGGTTTTTGAGTTTAGAGTCGGGTTACACAACGTATAGAAAAACAAAAAAGCGAAAAAACACAGTTTTGTTGTACCTAGTTCAGACAATGAAATGAGATTGAAAATGTGGGCAACATCCTTGTAGGAAAGTCTGTTAACTCTGGGGCCATCTTGTCAATACCACCAGGCTGTTAGGTGGTATTACTACTACCTAGATACTACTAGTATCTAGAATTAATAAAGTTCAGGGTGGAGAGCCTTCTCATACAAAGCCCCCCAGCTTTGGAATAATCTTCCTATTAAAGTTTGGGGTTCAGACACAGCTTCAGTCTTTAAGTCTAGGCTAAAAACTTACTTGTATACTCAAGCCTTTTGTAATTAGTCTTCCCTGTCAGATCCAGACCTGACAGAGTCTCTGCTGCTCTGTTAACACTGTAATCTGTGATCAGTCACTCATTACAGAACTAACTCTTTTCCTTTCTTTGCCAAGTTGAAAACACATAGTCAACACATAGCCTTGATCGGGGGGGTCTACTGCTCGCCAGCCTTCTGGACCGGCTTGACCACCATTGAGCTTCTTGCTGTACAACGCTGTACAATCCTCACCTTCAGGTTGCTGCTGCTGCATAATCATAAACTAATCAAATTAACCTGGCTGTTTGTAATGAGGAGCCAGACTTCTTCCTTAAACAGACACCATGTTGAGCGTGACAAGCTTTCCCAATCATTTTACAAGCCAGTGACCCATCTCCTCCTTTATAATGTCTCTGTTTATGTTTATTTCAGTTACTTATAAAAACTACTCAAACATTTTTAAAGAGGAATGGTCCAATATTCCTCTCAAATGTTTGATACGCAGCTATTGGAAGCGCTTGCTTGAGGTAACTGCTGCCAAAGGAGGTTTAACCAGTTATTTAATCTAAGGGTTCACATACTTTTTCCATCAGCACTGTGAATGTTTAATGGGTGTTTATAATAAAGGCATAAACAATTATAATTGCATGTTTTCAGTTTTGGCTAATTGTGTTTGTCTAGACATGTAATGGATCACATTTTATAACCGATTACTACAGAAAACTAGTTAATTCAAAAAGATTCACTTACTTTTTCTTAGCACTGTATTAAACTAAACAAAATAACAGATTTGCTAAAAAATGCGCCCTGACTTACAGTTTTATCTGTTAAGGCATTCACCTTTTTCCTTTTATATACATAAATATGTAATATTTACAACATGACAAGCTACACACTGAATGTTTTACTGTCTGAAAGTGCACATTTAATTGATGTCTGGCATGCTAGTTGCAGAATCTACTGATTATGACTGTAAGTACAAAACATTAACAACAGCAGCAGCTGTTTAATCACATTTATCCATGACCTCCTCCGCTCACATGCAAATGCATTTGTGCAAACTGGTACCAAAGGTGGAAAAGTGACTAATTTGTTCCTTCCTGGTGCATCTTCAGGTATTTGAGTGAGCAAGTAAGTGAGTGAGTGTGGGTTTACCCCTGTCGTTAAGCACACAGCGCTCCTTGTGGAAGGGTTTAGGGTTAGTTCCACTTAGTTCTGGGGCCTCTGTGGACAAACAGTATTAGCTGGCATTAGTCAGCTCCGTAAAGGTAAGTTTAAAAAAAGTGCACATCCACTGTAAGTTACTTAAGGCTATGCATGACATTTGCACTGCCTCCTGTCAGAAACTCCTATAGGGAGACCATATGACTGCAATACTGTACAGCTGGGACTGGCTCTATTCCACAGCTCTTTATTCTGGCGAATGACCAAATCCGACATTAGCCATATGTTGCTATGAGATAAATTCTTGTAAGTCGCTCTGGATAAGAGTGTCTGCTAAATGCTGTAAATGTAAATGTAAATGTAAATTTACTCAGTTTATAATACTGTATAACATAAACGTTATATCCAAAAGTAATAAGACAACTCTTCTGATTAGTGAATTTTGTCAAAAAATATAATTTCCATTATTTTCCACCTACCCCAAATGCAGTTAATCAGCCAAGACATGTTTTGTGTCTGATTTTGCTTCTTCAGTTTAGAACTGAAGCTTCTATGCAAACTGCATAGAAATAAACAAATGCTGAAACTCAATGGTCACCCAAACCGTTTCCACAAGTAGATGCCAATTTATTTATATATCTGCTTCAAATGACATCAGTAAGCTCTGGATATAAAAATAATAATTACAGGCATTACACATAAAAAAAAAAAAAAAAAAAAGTAAGATGGCATGGATAGACCATATTTATGCATTAAGCTAAAGCTGGAACTACATTATCATCTGCATAATGTCACACTTTCTTGTACTATTCCACCCTCAAATTCTGGGAGCAAACTTTGGATATCCAACATGTCTTGGCTGATATAAAATCATGTAAAACTGATTTTTTGCCAAACTATTCTTTTAAGGTTTCGCCCAATGACAGCTAGGATGGGCTCCAGTACCCCCGTGACCCAGAAGAAGAAGCAGCTTAGAAGACTGCCTGTATTTTAAGTGTATATCAATGTTTGCGTGAGCTTACTTATGTGGATACGAATACGTGTATGTGGTTGTTCTTACCTCTGCGATACACACGAGTAGGCAGACTAAGGTAGAGGTCTTCATTATGAAGGTGCAGTGCTCGATAAAACTCATGACATGCCTCCTCCCCTTTCCCCTGCAGATGGCTCAGCAACTCAGTCAAACGTGTGGCTGCAGGCACACTCAAGTTACGGAACTATAAGACAGAAGAACAACACTTGTTTGGACTGTGAGCCACTCCCTGTCTAGACATTCATAAAATGTGCATAGAAGGCTGCACAATTGTGATACTGGCCTTAGCAAAAAACTGCAATTGTATAGTATCACAACAGGTAATGTGCAATAATGTAAGTGCACCTGAGATTCATATAAGGGATGTGCAAGACTATTCATAAAAATACTGATTTTGCATAAGATGAAGGTTTTGCTAGCATTTGTAAGCATGTAAGCTATACAATATGTTTCTACTCAGAAATGCGTTGAGAAGGATACACTGTTTAGGATGTGACCAAAAAGGTGAAGGTAGTGATGCTTTTATCGCTAAATAGGCTACATTGATTCTAATGTTAAGCCAAAAAACTGTTAAAATATATTTCCCTGACAAATTAACAAGCTGGCACATGTACTGAAGAGCAAAAAACACCTGTAGAAGGTGACAACATATGAAGCTGAATTGACATCTATTTTCCTTAGGCCAAATCATAAGCATAGCAACAGGTCCACTAAATTAAGTATTTAAAAAAAAAAAAAAAAAGCCACTGATCAAGTGTCTAGGCATTCACAAGGCTTAGCTGGCAACCCTACACAAGAGACTACTTTCACTTCTTGTAAGTAAGCCTATTACTACAACTACAACAAATTACAGATTGGTAATAAAGGGCAAGGACACAGTAATATTATGGCAAACAGTTGTACTAACCTAAACATAACATGCTCATTTTCTAGTTGTAAATAAATGATCAAAAATTAAAAGTTAGTATTGTATAGGAAACCTTTACCACCTTTATAGGAATTAGGTGCCCAGCATGATGCCTATTCAATGTATTGCCCCAATTGTTTCAAATCATTACAGGTTTTTATAGTATTATTGTTATATAACTCAGTAGTTCTGGTGAAAAGATTAGTATTAGAGCTGTAAAATATACTTTTTAATACTTATTCTTAGGGAAGGTTTGATGTGAAAGACACAGTTACTGGCTGTATTTACAGTGAAACTAAATGTTAATAAGGCTGTAAAATGCTTTAAATATTTAAAAGACCTTCCTTCTTTTCATCTTGTTTCTTTCCATCTTGTAACTACATTTCAGATCAATTTATAATGCCAGTTCTTCAGAAAAAAGTGGCTAACTGCACTAAAACTTCGACTGCAATTATATAATGAACACTGCCTTATTACAATCACTCACGGTTGTTGTATTACATGTACGTGCAGGTCCACCTGCAGACAGGTGTAATAACTCAGGAACAGATGAGGTAAATGCACAGATAACTCATGTTTGTCTTTCTTCATCTGAATGTAAAAAGTATTTTTTAAGATATACAACAACAAACGTTACAGGATGGATTTCACTGGAAAGGTCAAACTGTTCGGAAATTACTTACTTTCTGTGCTTCCCTGTCTGTCAGTATCTGGGGGTAAATGCGGTTCAGCTGGAGCACGAGTTTGTCCAGGAGCTCAGTGCCCACGTGCTGCTCAGAGCAGAGGAACTGTGAATCTTGCTGCAGCTGTTCCTGGTACCTGTCTAAGAAGGGGGGATGAGGGGATTTTGAGGGGTAAGTTTTGTACATATTGAGCATCATGAAAGGAGACGACAGTTTCACTAAAGACCTCAAAAACAAATAGTCCAGGTGAAAATCATGACTGTTTAAAGTTTAGCAAAATACATCAAACTCATCTCATCAAACCACGCTTTGCGCACAGAGCACAGTCACGCTGCAACAGGAAAGGGCCTTCCCCAAACTGTTGCCACAAAGTTGGAAGCATATAACTGTCTAAAATATCTCTGTATGCTGGAGCATTAACATCACCCTTTAGTGGTACTAAAGGAACAAGCCCAAACCCTGAAAAACAATCCCAGATAGTTTTATTTTATATAAACTTTACTGTTAGCGCTGTACATTCTGGTAGGTAGTGTTGTTCTGGCATCTACGAAATCCAGTTTCATCCATCAGAGTGCCAAACACTGCTAGTGTAGCGTTGGGATAGTGTAGTGGTAACACCCCTGCCTTCTACACTGTAGACTGGGGTTCAGTGGGGTGGGGTTCCCCACCTGGGCAAACACCCTACACTACACCAATAAGAGTCCTTGGGCAAGACTCCTAACACCGCCTTGGCCTACCTGTGTAAAAATGATCAAATTGTAAAGTTGCTCTGGATAAGAGCGTCAGCCAAATGCCATAAATGTAAATGATAGTCATTCAGAGAACTGATGAAAAATATTCTGTTCTACAGAAACCACATCATGATACACAGTGGTGGTGGTGATAGGAACCAGATGACCAAAGCCTCTAAAAGCTGTTACACAAAATGGTTAAAAATACAATGATTGTTTTATGGTTTTGACCTAAAATGTATGATTGAAAACCATTCATGCTGGAGAGGTGCATGCAGGACAGTAAAATAGTCCCCAACAGCACTTATAAACTATATATATAAACTATATATATAAACTAAGAAGATACTTGTGGTAATGTATAAAATGACTATATTTGTGTTGTAGTCATTATGATTCTTGGTTCCCACCACCACCACTTTGAAGAACTGTGAGTCAGTAATCTGCTATTAACATTTTTACAAGACACTTTTACTTTGTTTACATTTGAACAATGAAGGATTATGCAGCAATTTTGAACAATCTACCTTAATAACTTTTAATAGTAACCCAACTGTAAAAAAAACAAAAGTCAGCTCAATTTCAAACAATAAGTTAACTTATTACGCTGTGTATACACCGCCTTGGCCTCCCTGTGTAAAATGATCAAAGTGTAAGTCGCTCTGGATAAGAGCGTCAGCCAAATGCCATAAATGTAAATGAAGCGTAATTCAACACTCCAGAGAATTTTTCCAGAGTCCAGTAGTGGCAGCCGACGCATGGCATTGCGCATTTTACACACAAGGCTTGTGTGCAGATGTTTGGATATGGAAACCCATTTCCTGAGGCTTCCCACATGCAGTTAGGGTTTACTGATGCTGCTTCTAGAGGCAGTTTGGAACTGTGGAGTGAGTGAAGCAACACAGGCCTTGGGATTTTATGTGCTACATGCTTGAGTTAAAGGTGGCATCTATGACAGTGTCATGTTTAAAGTCACTGAGCTGTATGGTATGAGCCACTCCACGGCCAGCGTTTGTCTATGGAGTTTGCATGACTATTTGTCATTGATTTGATCCCCGTTAGGAATAGGCGTGGCTTAAACTCCTGAACTCAATGAGAAGGAAGGCTGTCCACATACTTTTGGCCATACAATGTATGTTAAACCTTCACACTTTTAATTGCCAAAGAAATCTTGAGCGTGTCATTTAATAACGAAACACACGTTGGACAATTAGGTACTAATAACAAGGTTATTTCAACAGGTTTGAATGGTTTCTTCAAATGTAGATTAGGCTTAGTTTTAAACCATAATCCTTTACAGTGATACGCCGGGTTTAGGCTAACCGCTTAAATGCACTCACTACTTTGGCACGAATCTGTACTTCGTGCGGACAGAGTTAATGCGAAGAGGTTTAGCGTCCAAGTTTAGAAATCTCATAACAGCCCGGCTGCAGAGAGAACCCCTCAAAAATGGCTAAGCCAGTGAGGGGAGCCTTAAAGGAGCGGCTACTGTAAAACAGTTAAAGCAGACGGTGAGACAGCAACAGCGAACATTCGGCGCTGAAACAAATTCGTGTGAATATCTGTATAAAACTGCTTCAAACGTCTATCGCCAGCCACGCTGCTAAACTCCGGGGAGTATTCAAGGAAAGCAGGCTGGTCGTCTAAGCTCCTTCCCGCGACATACAAACAGAACGCGAGCGGAATTCCTCGCGGCTCATGTTTTGGAAATCTGCGAATCTGCGTTCGTCGACGGCAGCCCACACTTTCACTGAGTTGACTGAAGGTCGGCCGGCCGTCAGCAACAAGTCAAAGCGCTAAAATGGTAAACAGCGCTAAATCATGCGGTCTAAACAAAGCCACTCGTCGAAACCCACAAGAAGTAGTAAATCTATGGATTTACTGACCTGCCATTGTGCAACTGTTGGTGAATTTCTCCGACTGCCGATTCGCCACTCGCTCAACTCTGAGACGAAGGAGCACCATGACGGAATCAGCCGGAATGTGCCGAGCTCCGACGAGTCAGGCTGCTCCAAAATACACCGAAGTGACGGTGTTAAATTGCATGCTAATTCATTAATAAATGCTCTTCTAAACTGCTTATACTGTATAACTGTGTTTTTTTTTATTTATGCATTATTAAATCGGGTGTAACTAAAGTTTAATCAGCTAGTCTAATATTTGGCCACAAAACACACTGAATTTCGGGTGTACTTGCTCACGATGTCCACTCGGGGTCGCTGTTTACAGCGAATTCTTAGGATGAAACACGACACACTCCAGTTTAGACCACTCCTATGTTCAAATAAACCTTTACTCGAAAAATCACACAGTAGTCAATTCAGTTAAAAGTCCACCAAAGAAAACGCGTAAATAAAATATATTAAAACTTTTGTTAAGTTTTCAAAGTTTATATCCCCAGATCAACAAGTCTAATGAATGTGCTACTGTAGGTGAAGCTCACATCTAATATCCCCCACAAACATTTGTTATGTTTAATCCTCCCATTATCAGGCAAAATGTAACATCTCCAAATAAATGATTGACAGCATTTTTTTGCTTTCTATTTAATGACTTTTCCTACTTTAATGGGCACAACTGGGTAAACATAAACTGAATTTTATGTTGATGGTGATGTTTTCAATGTCCTGTCACATTTTGTACACATCAGTGTCCTTTGGAGTCAGTTTGACCCCAGGTTGTTTTAACTGTATAAATCATAAGAAACATCAGCATTTTAGTTATTTTGGCTGTTTTGGATTACATTGAGATCAACATAATATGCTGTTTTATGGTCTTCAAAAAACTTGCCTCTGCTTTGAGGCCCTGACTTTACCCATAGTAGTGAAAGAACTAAGATATATTTCCCAGAGGTTTAAATTGCTGCAGTAAAGGACAAAAGATGTTTGTAATTTTCAAGGTAATGGGAGGGATAAACAGCATACGTAAGGTGGAAATGAGAGCGAGGTAGATAAAGAGAGAAAAAATAAGCCAAATATGTCTGTACATTCTCACCAGCCTTTATACACAGGCAGAAACTACAACCCAAGTGTTGCCATTCAGTTTGTGGTAGCCATGCTTGGGCCCTGTTATCAGCAGTCAGTTTCTGACCAGAAAAGTCCTTGTTTGGATATATATTTACAGATATTTATCCAGATGAAATGGACAAAACAAGCACCAGCGCAGTGTGATGATACATAGCCTATTATGATTATTAATTATACATTAACCTTGTCATTAACTGGCTTGTAGAAACAATAATGAACCACTGGATCTCACATCTACATCAGCATTATTGCAGTTCAATGCACAAATTGATAATCCTACAACTTACAGTAGCTCATTAATAAACAGAAGTGTCGGGTGTTCAGATTAGGGTTAGCATAAAGTTATAGAGGAACACATGATTCTAAGAACAGGAGTGTTCCTATCTGTTTCTGAAGCTGCTTTTAAGGCACACATAATAAAAAACAACATTGTAAGAAGGACTCATTCTCAGTTAAGAGCCCAGGCCGGAGACAAGGTTTCGTCTTACTGCTCTGTTAAGTGACCTTCTCAGTCTCAGTTCATGGTTGCCTTTGTATTAGCAACCAAATAGTTTAGTGGTCCATCCATAACAGGCAAACAGTCTGATTTATTGCTGTAGAACAACTATTCAAACAGATATAACCCAGATCGGTGGGCTTTTTGCATCAAGTGGATGTTGACCTTTCCAGAATGGGTCCTCCAGGCTTTGTCCATCTGCACTTGAGACCGCACTGTCCTGGCTGACCATCAAGGTCGGCATGGATTGTCTCCACGGTGGCTGTTCCAAAGTGGGATCATATCCACTGCAGGGTAGTGGGGGTGGAATATGTGTTTTAAGAGGTTGTAGGACACATGTGGTCTGGGTGTTTATATAAGAGGCGGGGGGCATTGCTTTGAGGTGAGGCTGGCTGGAGTGGATGCTCAGATGATAGTCTTGCTGATGATACCTGTGAAATAGACAGTGCTCAATGAGAACTGGTTTATAAGCTGCAAAACTTTTTCCAATATTGTGATTGTCTAGTGCCTACATATACAGCAGTGTGCAAGGGGGCATTTCTGAGGACGGTGACACTTTATTTTTAGTGGTCCTTTTCAGATTAAGCAAACACTCAAAGTGCTCTCAGAAACATGTCAAAAACATACATGGGTTAGGATTAGGTTTTGGGTTGAGGTTAAGGTTAGGTTTAGGATTAGGGCCAGGGTGAGCGTTAGGTTTTGGGTAAGGTTAGGTTTTGGAAGTAACAACCATGATATTGCCAAAAGTATTGAGTAAAGCGCCGCCACTGGACTCTAGAGCAGTGGAGACGTGTTCTCTGGAGTGATGAATCACGTTTCTCTGTCTGACGAGTCTGGGTTTGGCGGTTGCCAGGAGACGGTACTTGTCTGGTGTAAATCAATCAAAAAAGTTGGTGGTGTTCTCAGAACAATAGACAGACCACCTCACAGACCAAAGCTCAACAACACTCAATGTGTTTGAAGTTCTTGGATGTAAATAAAGCAACCAACTTCTAAGACTTAACTTTGGAGGTCAAAAAATATCCCTGCAGATTTCTTTGAAAATTTTGGAAGCTTCAATAAAAGGGAATCGATGCACATTGTAAACAATGCTTAAAAATATATTTAGTTATTGAGACTTCTATGTAATTTTCTGATAAATGTATGTTTTCTTTTTTTCTAATGCCAAAAAATGAAAAAAAAAACTGTACTTGGCTAAAAAGTACTATAAATGGCTGCAAATGAAAGAAAAACTCCAAGCAAACTTCGCTTCCTTGTGCTGATAGATATCTCTATAGTGAGTCACTTGACGTTTTTTTTCACCTGATACTTTTTGAATCAAATCACTTGGTGCCATACCTGCACGCAGCCTTCTGATCACTAAACGTGCGTGGCTGGATATCAGCTACAGCCTGATGTATGGGTTGAGGAGTACATTGCGGTTGCTTGCTGTTGTTGTTGTTGTTATTTCTCCCTTTTTGGCTATAAAAATCTTCTGTCATTTCCTGTTGCTCCATGTGCTGCCAATATGCTGCATCTTCTCTCTTCCTTCTCTCTCTATGCACAAACAAACACACACACACACGCGCACACACACACACACACACACACACACACACACACACACACACACACACACACACACACATTGTAAGCAGCAACACCCAAACACTATCACGTACCACCATTTGCTCAAACAATGCTTACTTGAACCTACACAAGATCATTTACATCAATGTGTTTCATTCTTTTGTTTCACAGCAGTCACTGTCACTGTAGCTCAGGTTGCTATCAATATTACACTTGAATCTTTTTCATTTGTTCTCAGACTCTAAAACAATCCTGATCCGATACTTCTTCTTTAAAAACTACTCATCATTAAAATGAGCTATTTTAAATGAAGTACTTAAGATGTGCGTCTACCTCACAAGACGAACTACACAACAATATCATATCATACAATATGAACCTGTGGCATTCCTTGGAAATCTGTTTTATTTTTTCCCAAATTCCAATTTTCCCTTTCTCATTTTTGGAATTTTTACTCAGTTGTCTGTAAGAGTATTTTAGAAATACTAAAACACTTTACTGAAGTAATATTCTGTAACAGCAATAATTAATTCATTTATGACTCATTATACGCTCTCTCATGTTCTTGATCAGAGGAACAATACTTTTAGGGGAATTACGCTTGTTTTTCAAAAATTCTGCATAATCAAACCATTAGCATGTCAGTAAAGTCATTCAAAGAGGTTTGGTGTGAAATACCCTGTTTCAGAGACACAAGAAACAACAGTGGTGATAGGAACCAGACATCCAAAATGTTTAAAGTCTCTAAAAGCCAACTCACAGAAAATTATTAAACAAAATTGTTGGGATTATGCTGCCTGTGGCATGACGCATTGTTTTAGCATAGTTTTGGGATTAGGTTTTGGCTAAAATCAATTATATTTTTAATAAATTAATGGCAGAAGGATACATAGAGGGCATTCTAAGGCAAAATAGTAGCCAAAACATTTTTTCCAGACCCACTATCAATATTATATATAGAACTCAAGAAGACACATGTAGGTTTGCTGGTAATTTTAGACAGTAAATAAAATGCCTATATTTGCATTGTGGCTTTATTAGACTGGTTCTTATCATCATAAGAATTATCTTGTGAAGAAATATGAGCTGGTTTCTCTATAAACTCACCATTTCACACCAAACCATTCTAATGACTCTGTTTACATCCCAAAGATTGAACTATGCAGAAATTTTGAATGTTCTTGTTTTACTGTTATCGATTTTACAGTCTTTACTGAGGCGCAGGGGCCACATGCCTATGATATTCACAGACATATGGCAGAATCTACGTTCACCTACAGAACAAATGTCTAATGTTCAGAGGTTTTGTTAAAATCTCCAACACGTCTTTTTCAATGGTTATGTTCCAAATCTGTGACATGATTTTTATTTTCCCTTACAAAACCAGATCCAGCATTTTCTGATGATACTCACTCTATACTGATACCTGGTATCAGATTGGTGGCATCCCTAAAAATGATCTATTCATAAAAAGGACCAGTAAAGAATATACATCTTTCACTGACTGTGATATGCGCAAACCCTGTAGACCCCTCTCTGCTCAAAGCCGTTTCCAAACACTTCCATTTTTGGTACTCTCACTCCCCTCTCACTCTCTTTTTCTCTCCAGCTTTAACACCTTTCCCTCTCCTCTTCTCTTCTCATTCATTATCCCACTCATTTCTCTCGTTTCTTTCTCCTCCCTCTTCTCACCTTTCCATTCGTCTCCTTTCCTCTTTTCTCACACGCTTCACCAGGCACGAGGTGATGAAGATGATGCTCATGAAAATGATAATGGCTGAGCTGATGATGGACGCAAGCAAAGCCAGACGGAAGCCTTCATCCTCATACCGTGAGACTGCTACAAGAGGGAGAGATTTACGCAACAGTCAAAAGCAGAAGTGAAAATAACTACAACTCAGGGGATCATTATAAGACAAGTTCCCAACTCTTCGTGAGCACAGTGTAAAAAACCCAACTTAAATTTGTTGGCCTGTAGCACTTTATAGGATCTGAACAAAGAGTTTGTAAAGAACTGATTTAAAATGTTCGTTTTTGTTAATTGTTAATTGAACATCAAAGTTAATTGAACATCAAATCCAAAGTTAAAGGGGAATTCCATCCATTTTTCAAAAGTTCCACATAATTAAATGGTTAAGATGTCATTCAGACAAAGTCATTCAGAGTGGTTTGGAGTCAGAATTGTTCTTAGTGGTGGTGACAGGAACCAGGCGTCTTAAGAGTTTGATGCCTCTAAAAGCTCCTTCACAGAAAATTGCTACACAAAGTGGTTAAGCATACGCTGCCTGATGTCTGAGACATTGTTTTATAACAGTTTTGGCCTAAAACGTCTTTTTTAATCCATTTATTTGGTGGAGGGGTACACGCAGGGCATTGCCCCCAAAATACTCCACAAAGAAAACTTATTTTTTCAGACTTTCCATTATTTTACCATCATCAACATTACATATGGAACTCATGTGAAAGACACGCGTAGGTTAACTGATGGTTTTGGATACTAAATAAAATGGCTATATTTGCGTTGTAGACATTGTGACTCCTGGTTCCCATCACCACCACTGTAAAATCTGAGTCTGTACGTTTCTCTACAATGAGTGTAAACAGTGTATTAAACAGTGTATTAAACAATTTTGTACACAGACATTTAAGTGATCTCAGGGTCTCCAAAGTGTCATAACTGGCTAAGCGTTGCTCTATTATTAGGAGATTGTGGATGGCACAGCCACCCTGAACTGCGCTATAAAAACTTTTCCCAGTAATTTAATGTAGGTTAATGTTGAGTTCATTAAACTTCACATAACAAGTTAATACATGTAAAAGACATATTACTCTTTTGTTCATTTATTAGTACAAGTTTGGTTGTCTGGTTCTCATAATTTGGTACATTCAATGAACTCAAAATTTCAAGTTAACCTGGTTACGTACTTTTTTGCGTTTAAAAACTGCATAATATTTTAGAATACAGGAATCCAGAAAGTACCTGGCATTGTGTAATAAAGTTCCTCATAGTTTATCTAACTGAGATACAGTATTAAAAAATATGAGCTAGGAGAACTTTTAACTAAAATAGGAATTTTGAGCTGGCTGCCATTGAGTTAACTCAAAATACACAGCGTAATAAGTTAACTTATTGTTTGAAATTGAGCTGACTTTTGTTTTTTTTACAGTTGGGTTACTATTAAAAGTTATTAAGGTAGATTGTTCAAAATTTCTGCATAATTCTTCATTGTTCAAATGTAAACAAAGTCAAAGCGTCTTGTAAAAATGTTAATAGCAGATTACTGACTCACAGTTCTTCAAAGTGGTGGTGGTGGGAACCAAGAATCATAATGACTACAACACAAATATAGTCATTTTATACATTACCACAAGTATCTTCTTAGTTTATATATATAGTTTATATATATAGTTTATAAGTGCTGTTGGGGACTATTTTACTGTCCTGCATGCACCTCTCCAGCATGAATGGTTTTCAATCATACATTTTAGGTCAAAACCATACAACAATCATTGTATTTGTAACCATTTAGTGTAACAGCTTTTAGAGGCTTTGGTCATCTGGTTCCTATCACCACCACCACTGTGTATCATGATGTGGTTTCTGTAGAACAGAATATTTTTCATCAGTCTCTCTGAATGACTATCATTTACATTTATGGCATTTGGCTGACGCTCTTATCCAGAGCGACTTTACAATTTGATCATTTTTACACAGGTAGGCCAAGGCGGTATTAGGAGTCTTGCCCAAGGACTCTTATTGGTATAGTGTAGGGTGCTTGCCCAGGTGGGGGATTGAACCGCAGTCTACAGGGTGAAAGGCAATGGTGTCAACCACCTGTCTACATCTGAACCATTTGATTATGCAGAAATGTTGAAATGTTACTACATCAGTAAGACCAAATACTTTTTTGTTGTGTTGTTTTTTTGGAACACAGGAACATCCTTGTGCAGCATGAAGCCCAAATCACAATCAAAATAATCAAATTCCATTTGATTAACACTTGATGGGAAAGATTATATACAGATATAAAACGTCTTTAAAAATAATGTCAAAAATATTGAAAAAATAATGTTCAACAACATGAAAAGTCAAAAGGAAGAGAACAGAACATACAGTCCAGTACACAACCGTATGACATTTGATTGGCACACACTGTCAGAGGCTGCTAGTTTGTCTCAGGAAGGAGAAACAATATAACAGGATTCTTTCAGGGAAAGTGAACAATAGTGTAGTAGAGCTTAAAGGCTTTGAAGTAAGACCCCAAGTACAAAGCAACAAATTAGTCTTTTACAGAATGAGGCAGAGAAAATGTAAAACGTTTCAAATTAGAGTTCTCAAGAAAGTGTCAGAGGAAATGAATGAAGTCTGGCATGCTCCACTGATCCTGCAGTGCTGGCAATTTTCCTGCTTAAGGCTTTTTAAGCATTGAATATACTGTGTGCGCTATCTACTGTATCACACAGACTGCTAAAAGAGTGGTTTAGAACACAGATGCCTATTTTTACTTTTTCTGTCACACTCACGCTAACACATTCTCACACGCTTGGCACTCTTGTCTTGTTTTCTCTCTTCAAACACACTCACACCCATGTCAGTCACCCAGCCTCTGCCAGAGAATGCTAATGGTGTTGTTTCAGACATTTTTGGAGCATGGCAGATTTTCCAGTGTGACGAATCTGTCCAGAAGCATTATTATAGGACTGTAAGGATCATATGTAGAAATGCCCATCTACATGTATGTATGCATGTCTTACGTCTACACTCGGGGACTCCCCCACTCCACAGCGCAGTGTTACTGTCCTGCACGCAGGACAACCGTCCACCGCCGACCACTCGGTGCTTGTAGGGGCACTGTAAGGTCATCACGGTTCCAACACTGGTGCCATTACCCGCCACTAGCTTTAGCGTACCCAGAACCGGAGACTGCATGGGAGCACATTGACCTGACAGGGAAAAACAGAGTATCTTCAGAAGTCAGAGTGCGCAGCATTGGAAAGTCTGAAACAGATGGTACAGAATGAGCAGCACTAGATTAGAGTTTCCTGAAAAACATTTAACTGCGCAGTGTCCTGATGCACAGAGACCATTCTGGTCCTGCAGGACCTCAATAGCAAAGCAGCATCTCCACTAAGGACTTTTAGGGAAACACAGTGAAGCAGAGAAGTTCAGTGACATTTTGTAAACAAATGAAACTGAAATATAGAAAATATATATACTGATTTAAAGTGGCAGCACAAAATCTATAAACGCTAATAAAACACAGCTTTACTGTTAAAGAAGAATTCCACCAATTTTTCAAAAGTTCTGGATAATTCTGTAGTTGAGCCGTACCAAACATAAAACAGAATAGAATAGAGTAGAACTTCACTGTCCAACATTTTTAGTAGATGTTTGGTTCCTATCACCACCACTGTGAACAATTTTGACTCTGGTTTCCCTGGAATGGAGCAACAATTGTTAGAATAAAAGATAAAAAAATGAAAAAGGGCAATTAATGGGTATTGCATGTGTGATGTCATGTCTAACATCCAAAATAAGAAGCAAAAACCAGAAACAAGGTGGCAAAAGTAATAAAGGTGAAAACGTTCGAACAAATGAATAAAAGAAAGATGCTGAGAACAATCAAACAAATGAGCTGAATTAACAGCTTGCAACTAGTCATCATTATTTTACAACAGTGATAGACGGAAGGACAAGGTCAAAGGCTTTGCAGAACGATAGCAAGTCCATTCTCTGGATGTCAACTGTGGTCAACTGCACTTGACCAGATAAGTATTTAATACAGAGATGCACAGATCATAGGTGCACCGGTGTTTTTATGGCTAGTTCAGATTCTGATCTGGGAGATTTGGCCTATTTTATCAGCCTTTTTTAAATACTTGAGGCTCACACTTTGTGGACTAACATTGATAACACTGTTTTTTGTTTAAGGGGTCAAACGAGTTTTTTAATGCTTTCACAAATTAGCTGCTTATTTAAATGAGTGGTGGTTGGGATAGTGTAGTGGTTAAGACCTCTGTCTTATACACTGTAGACTGGGGTTCAATCCCCATCTGGGCAAACACCCTACACTACACCAATAAGAGTCCTTGGGCAAGACTCCTAACACCACCTTGGCTTCCCTGTGTAAAATGATCAAATTGTAAGTCGCTCTGGATAAGAGCGTCAGCCAAATGTCATGAATGTAAATGACATGAAATGGTACATAGAAAGTTAGGCCATTGGCTATATATCACAATAAGTTGTGAATAATTGTGCCATGACATTTCTGTGCACTCAAATACTTCGCGAATACACTTACCAGGATCAAAACATGCCAGCTGAACATTAAATATGTTTTGTTAACACATTAATCTAAAGGCTGTCAAATTACTCTCACAATCATAATTGTTGTCTTTGATAGCAGGAATAAACTGCACAATGATTTCTGGAAATAAAAAAAAAAAAACACTATGGGTTTGATTGAAAAAATAGCTGTTAGCAGGAAATCTCACAGCAGGAAAATGTGCAAATGACTGTGTTGTAAACCCACCTCAAGTTTCACGCATCCTGCCTGCAGCTAAGCTCAAAAACCTCGACACAGTAACGCAATGCCTATTGTTTCGGTTAACATCAATATCAAGTATCAATCCAGATTATAGATACTTATTTTTTTATTTGCCTTTATGTTGCAAAGTATAATATAAATGCTCTAAACAAACATATTCATACAACAGCTTCATTATTTCAGGTTGTCACATTGCACGATTGCATCATGGCACACATTAGAGGTCAGAGTGAGGCACTAGGCCATAAAGTTTCTGTCATTGTAATGTATATAGTTTACATTCTCCCTCACTTGATTTCCTCATCATGATTCTGATTTGAGAAAGCGTTTGTTCTGGCTTCCATGCTTACCACTGGAGAAAAGTCATTCTGATGACTTGAGAGTTTGTTTTTTTGTTTTTTTCCCCTTGTCTCCGCTTCTTAGAAAGGCACTGAACGCAAACACATACACCCACACCCACAGGGCCCCACACCTTATCACAATTCTGTGGACAGCTGTTAGGAAATGTCTAGTTTTGCCTCATAGCTTCCTCACAGCAACGTACAAAAGAACGTATATATGAAAAGCCTCTGTGTTTTGGATGAGGAGTGATCACTTCAGGCGCATGTTAACTTGGAAATCAAGGCTGGTCTGACCAGATTCAAAACACAGGGTGTTAAAGACCGCCCATGTAGTGAGATTACATCAAAAACGGACCTAATCTCTGGTCACTATTCGATATACATACATAAACAGAAAGAAGAGCACTCATTAAACTACTGATTGCTGAAAACAGCAGAAAAAAATATAATAAATATAATAAAAAACAGCAGCCACCCATGGAGAAGAGCTTTGTATTTCCTTTAGTAAAGCATACTTTCACATTTGCACACTGGCAGAGAGGCTTCCTGCGTCTGTGGTTTCTGTTTTGTGTAGAACTTGTTTCATGTCACCCATGGTCTCTCTCGTCGCAATACAGGGCCCGGAAAAGTGCCGTGCCCATCTTAGCCAACTAATTCTCCTGCTGAGAGCTGATGTAGGGCCAGTTGAGAAGACACAGGCTATTTCTCGAACACAACACTTGAGCCTTAAACATGCAGCACACAGAAAAGCCCACAGGAGTTGAACTAAAAGGGAATTCCATCATTTCTTTAAACATTTCTGTATAATTCTGTGGTTGAGATGTAAACAAAGCCATTCAGAGTGGTTTGTAGTGAAATGATTCCTTTGTAGTGAGACATACAGACTCAGATTTCTTTAGTGGTGATGATAGGAACCAGACGTCCTAAAGTCCACAGACACAGCCACTTTATCCAGTATCGAGTTTTCATGTAACTCTGATGATTGTCAAAGTTAAACAGTTATATTGTTAGATTCTTAAAAACATTTTCTTTAGGGACAATTTTGCCTGGGAGCACAATTCATGAATGCCTCCACCAAACTACTCACAAAACTACTGACATCAGGCACTTTATTCATAAGCATTTCTGAGAGGGAGCTGTTAAGAGGCGTTTGACTTCTCAGACGTCTGGTTCCCATCACCACCACTGCGAACAATTCCGAGTCTAACGTTATCTAGAACACAGTACTTCAGAGCAAACCACTCCGAATTATATTGTTGACATGCTATTTAATTATGCGGGAATTTGGGTGGAGCGCCCCTTTAGGTGTTAAAATCCTCCTATAGGTCTCCGCTGAACGCCGTTAGAGCGGATTCAGCACAGCGAAGACCCCGAGAATGAGGTGCTGTCATATTAGTGTCCACGGTGCCGGTTACCTGTTTGGTTCCGTGTCCGGTTAGCATCGTCCTGCGCCACTTTGGACTTGGTCTCCTCAGAAACGGACGCGTTGAACGAAGCCATCGGTGCCGAGCCCCCAGCCGCGCTGACCCGGAGCCGCTGAGGCGCTGGAGTTCGTCGCTGTGGAGAGCTCAGAGGTCCTGTCAGTCTGGTTGTGGGAGCGGAGGGGGGTGAGTGTCAGCGAGGACGAGGGCAGACCGTCCTGGGCGAGTCCACAGACAGACAGACAGACAGACAGACGGTTAGGAGGGGGAGTGTCGGTCTCCTTTTAGCTTAGCAGAAGCTGCTCGGTCGGACGTCTCGTCGGTTAGACTCGTGCCAGAGCAGACAGTGTGTGTCAGTCAGGAAGCGGGAGCCCAACTTCTGCCTCGTGTGTGTGTGTGTGTGTGTGTGTGCGTGCGTGTGGGGCACCTTCCGCCGCTGTGCTCAGCCTCCCAACACCAGCCCAAACACTAATGTCGGCACACAGCAGCTCGGGGCTCAGGAGATAACAGCCACAGCTCCAGCTGGCAGGTTAGAGAGGGGGTTTGGGGCCATATACGAGTCAACTGACTGCCCAGTGCGCAGTGTTCCCGTTTACCCAGTGGGAGGATGAGCTGGAACACACTGAGGGTCCGTTTTAACACCTGCCAGAACTGATGAACTAGTGCTAAGTTAGTCCACTGTAGTTCTGTGCTGTAAGGAACACGTGTATTTTCAACCCTACTGTATTTTATATTACCGTCTCTGAGACAGACAGACCGCTCAGCTGGTACAGATACACATCAAACATCAAATATATGAAACCTGGCATGAGACTGGGTGCCAGGGCATTTATTGTTTGTCCGGTGTAGGACAGCAAATTAAAAAACACCATACATCAGTAAAACATGGAACTGCGTACTATCATGCCAGATTATAGGTAAAACACAGGACTCCACCAACTGAGGTCCATTCAGAAGTGTAGGATGGGTAGTAATAGTATGTGGATTTGAACACAGCTGTTGTTTCTGAATAACTACAGCTTTACCAACACACACACACACATTTTCTAAGCCGCTTCTCCCTCAGGGTCGCAGGGGGTGCTGGAGCCTATCCCAGTGGTCATCGGGCAGAAGGCAGGATACACCCTGGACAGGTCGCCGCTGTACCAACTGTTAATGTCTATTTTATTTTTAAATCTGTGCAAACATGAAGCAAAAAGAGAAAACTGACTTCACTGAAGGTGGCTCAGCGGTAATGCTGTGTAACTGACCCCGCAGTATGGAGGCTGTCCTTATGCACTGGCTACAATGCTACATTGTAGGAAACAAGATGGTGATTAAAGTAATGTAAGGTAGGATTTTGTGATTTAGCTCAGTAAGAGTTGAAAAAAAAATATTTAGATGCCTCAAGACACTCTTTGGCACAGATCTCTTTAAAACGCTGACGAACTGCTCTGAATTATTCAATGTGGCTAGGAATTGTGGTAACGTGGCGGGGAGGAGTGGTGGGGAGGAGTGGTGTAAAGGCATGGCTGGGTGAGTTTGGTGTGGAAGAACTTGACTGGATGCACAGAGCCCCGACCTCAACAGCATCAAACAAATCAAACCTTTAGCATGAACTAGAACAGAGACTGTGGGCCAGACCGTCTCGTCCAACATCAGTGAACTCAAATACTCTTTCCTGATGAATGTGCAAAAATTCCCAAAGACACTCTCCAAAATCTTGTAGAAAGCTTCCCAGAAGAGTGGAAGCTTTTACAGCTGCAAAGGGAGGATCAACTCCATATTAATGCCTATGGATTTAGAATGGGATTCATAAAAGCTTCTGTAGGAGTAATGTGCAGGTGTCCCAATACTTTTGTCCATATAATCTCATACTTATGATTTACTGTCTAATAATCATAATTTAATATAATAATGGCAGTGTCATAATTATGACTTGGTATCTTATAATAATGACTTATAATACTTATAATTTATACTATAATAAAATTAGAATAAGAAAATCTCATAATTATAAGAAAGTAAGTCATAATTATGGGAAAGTAATAATAATAATCGTACAGTTTATTCTGCTTGCACAATCTCATTTCCACTTTGTGTTGCACTACTTCTGGTAAAGTCATGCAGTTTAAAGTTAAACAAATCGAGAGTGGAAATGAGGAATTGCTTGGCGGCAAAATACAACTACTGTCTCCCATTTCCTAAAAAAGCATCAGACGATGCTCATCTATCTAGAACAACATAAGAACCAATCAACTACGATCTTCTAATGAAAGAATTGTGCTTTAATGTGCACCCAAGTAGCTGAATTCTTCAATCACTAGTGTTGCCAATAGAAAGGGATGCTGTAGAGCAGCTGCATATTAGCCTAAGGCCACCATGCCCAATAGCGCCCCTCCCCCTCCCAGCATTATGCTGTGGAGCAGTGAAATTGTGTTCTCTGGGGTGATGGAGCTCCATCCAAAAGCTTTGAGATGAGTTGGAGTGGCATTGGTGATCCAGAACTAATCATCCAACATCGGTACCTGACCTCATTCATACTATTGTGGCTGAAACCATTAAATCCTCACAGCAATATTCCAATGTCTAGTGTGAAGCCTTCCCTAAAAGAGTAATGGCTGTAACTGCAGCAAAGTGGGACAAATTCCCTATTAATTAAGGTTAGGGTTACAAAACTCTTGATTTCATAAGAAACATTAGATGAGCAGATGTCTAGAAACTTTTGGACATCGTATACATGGAGAATCAATCTATTGTCATATATGTATATTTATGCGTATTCATATTGTGTTGTAGCCTACTTAACACCTTAAAACCCCAGGCTTATAATATACTAAAGCTTTTTATTCAGTAACTACAGGGACTTCAGTGCAAACTGGCTGAGCTACACTTAGCTTATTGAAGTGTGTCATAAAACTTTAGGCCGTACAGTGGGCCGTGGCCATTCAAAGACTAATCTTTCTTTATTTATCGTTTATTATCTCTCACAGAGAAAATTGTTTTGCATGCGTATTACATCCACAATCGAAAGTAAATAAAGAAATTAATAAAATAAATGAATAAAGTCACTGAGATAAGGGAACCTTTTGAATTCCATGCCTCTAATAGACTTCGTTATTTACACAGTTACATGAAGCCCAATGAAAGTATGATTTGCTCTTAATCCTCTGTTCCTAATACTTTGTCTGGGCTGCCAACTTCCTTTAAAATGTTGTACTCTTTCTTGACTTCTCTGAACTCCTATATACCACATAACTTGCATATAGCCTGTTAGATGCTGACTTTACAAGTTTTTAAATACTTGCATGGCATGTGGCAATATCAGACTTGACCGCCGCTGCATCTCATACATTGTGCATTGGTTAGACCAACGCTTACAAAGCAAAAGGTCTCTATGACTGTTACTGAATATGAACAAACATAAATGAATATGATTTCTACATTGAAGAAGGAGGGAATGTCATAGCTTTTGGTAACTCTGTAAAATATTATTGCTGTCGGAAGAAAACCTCATATCTCCAAAATCTCCAAGTCATTTTGGGTCATTTCTTTAGGTCCATTCATCATGAAATTTACATGCAATATAAGGGTAACAGGTATTTTCAAATGGTTTCAAATAATAAAAAAAGACAAAAATGGACAACAGTGATAAGCATAATGACAATAAATGTGATTTTTTTCTAAATTTAGGTTGTATTCCAACAATACTGGCTCCTGTATAGCCCCCAAGGCTTTATCATGAGCGTTTATTCTCGAATCTGTGCCAAATCAGTGTGTCCTCTTTGTTCCAGCTGTCCTCATATTAACCAGCATGCCCTCTCAATGTCTGCTTGCCTTATGCTCATTTGCTGTGTAGGTATAATATAATCTCCATAGATGCTAGAAAAGAATAGGTCCCATAAATACTCCATATTACTCCAGAATGTTTCAACCTAAACCCAGTTACTCAAAACACGCTTAGAATGGAAGCCACATGGACAGATGCTGACTTCTACCAGTAAATGTCATGTAAAATACGCTTTTTGTGGGAGTTTCCAGAATCCTGTAGTCTTAGGTGTTTGTAAAGAAGGTGTGTCTTGAGGTCACAAACAAACCTGAAAACAGTGGTATAAAGGCATATAGGTTCTCTATTTGTCTGTAGGCATGGCAACAATGTCTTTGTTGTATCTGATGATGGGTCAAATGACTGCAAGGGAAACCACTTAATCATGAACATTCACTGTCAGGTTCATTAGTCAATCCACCCACACTCTTCCACTTGGAAGAGGATCATTGGCCAAATGTACACCATTTCTTTGGAGGAAAGCAAGACCTTTACATTTCTTAACTTCAGAGCAGAGACTGTCATTTTATGACAAATCTAATGTAGTCAAGGCCACTAGAGGCAGAGGCAGAGCTTGGGACACAGTCTGAGACCAGATTAAGCCTTTTTCAGAATGTAAAAATAAAAACATTCATTATTATTCATTATGATATATATTTTGTAAAATATAACATGATATAGGCTACATTTTTTATTAATTAATATGATATTACATAAATGTCCAGCTTCGCATTGTAACTTTAGGATGCAAATGATGGTGAGGCTCTCTGGCCTTCTTCTCTAAAACTGATTCAGAATCAACAGAATTTAATATGAATATAAATACATTCAATCATGTTTCAGTCTGCTCTCAGGTGATGCCGTCAGATCTGTTTTATTCTGCTTGAAGGTTTCGTTGATATTCAGTAATAGATTTTTGATTTTCTGAGTCCCATCTTTCTCCTAGATTGAATCAAATTAATACCGGCTTAATGGTGATTCTTGTAAAATGTCTCAGAGAAACAGCATTAGACAAAAAAAGAGACATGGAGTTTATTTGCAGATCAGTTTTTCTTTAGTGTGTTCTTGAGAAAGTTCTCAAGTCTACTTCAGAATTGTTTGCAACATTGTGCACTTAAGTGTTTATAGGCTGTTCTTACTGAAGAACAAATCCCAAATAAGAAAACAGTAATGAATGTCACAATCTTCATTAAAAAAGTGTTTTAAACTTCTTTTTAGTTCGTTTTGAGTGTGAAGTAAATTACGCCTTGCAACAGATATTAAGACATTCAGGAACTGACGTACAGAGCTCCTATTACAGCACTGATGTTGTGTAAGTGAGGTAAATGTCATATGAGTGAACTGACCAACTGAAATAACATACAGAGTGAGGCCTAATCCCATTTCACCCCTCATCGCCACAACTTAGCCCTTAGCCGTCTGTTTTGCTGAATGTAAAATGTAAAAAACCTGAGCTACACTTAGCTTATTGAAGTGTGTCATAAAACTTTAGGCCGTACAGTGGGCCGTGGCCATTCAAAGACTAATCTTTCTTTATTTATAGTTTATTATCTCTCACAGAGAAAATTGTTTTGCATGCGTATTAGAAATTAATAAAATAAATGAATAAAGTCACTGAGATAAGTGAACGTTTTGAATTCCATGCCTCTAATAGACTTCGTTATTTACACAGTTACATGAAGCCCAATGAAAGTATGATTTGCTCTTAATCCTCTGTTCCTAATACTTTGTCTGGGCTGCCAGCTTCCTTTAAAATGTTGTACTGAAATGTTTTGCTGAATGTAACTGCTGCTCCATTTAAGGTAGAACAGGGAAATTTGAAAGAGGAGCTGGCGAATAGCTGACTGTAGCATCATTTCACCGAAGAAATAGGGGTGGGTGATGATAAACCATTGAAAGCATATGATGTCTTCAGTTTAACTAGACCAGCAGTGAAGGTGTTGAACATTACCCTCCTCTGCTATCGTTGCAGACTGGTAGGGACGCTTGTAACTCAGTTCCAAGGTGCAATGTGACACTCGAAAACAAGGGGTAGGTGTAAAAATAAGAAATCGGACTGATTCTCTGACACACTGACAGAACACACATTAAGTATTAACTGCTTTGGGCCAAATTGACTAGAAACGGACACTTTTGGAAAACCATTTCCAAAATTACAACTTTCTAACTTGCTTTGTAAGTTAATGTAATGTAAGATTTTATTCCAAATGATTTTGTATTAGTTTTGCTCATCCATTTATAATGCAGTGCAGCTGATATTTTTTAAATGGTATTAAAAACTCATATGGCAATATATACTAATAAGAACAGCAGTACACTTCACCCCCAGTCAAATGAACTGTTCTCTTTTAATTTTTCAATATGTTACATCCAGGAAATAAACAGTAATTGTGCATGAAAATGTGCAGAAGTGTGTTCTCTATGAAGTTTGTGTTAAACTTATTTTCATTTAGAAAATCAACTAACCGTCGTTTGGCCAGGGGCACCCAAACCTTTGCACACAACTGTATGTGTTGTTGCACATGTACGCTGTCCTACCCTGTGCCAAGCATGAGAAAGCCCTGTAGACACATGGTCCATTTCACCAAATGGACACAGTCTTTTTTAGAACAGTTGCCACGGCAACAATTCATTTGGACTGGCAGGATTTCTGCCATCTGCAGTTTGGGCCTCCACAGTGCATTACAGGGTTACAGATGTCACTCCAGCCGGATTTATCTACTTATCAGAATAAAAGCACACGCACACACAGTGGCATACATCCACAGATAGAACAGCACAAGCTTTAATGCACAACCAAACACAGCACTGCCAACTGGTGAAGTAACTGAATAACTCAGGATTTCAGAAGAAACTATATTCAGCCACGCAAAAAATACTGAAAATAGAAGCGTGAGCGAGAGAACAGGGGTGTCCCAGATGTTCTCCTCTCCTTGTCCACATCTGACCTTGTGACCATGCTGTAGGGAAATGCTCCATCACACTACTAAATACAGCAGAGTACAGACCCAAGGACAAACAGCATCTGGATTACCCCATTAACTTTCAGCAGAAACACACACAATAGACTCAACTTACTAATGACCTCTAACCCTCTTTGAGATTGCTCTCAAAACACATGCATACATGAACACACACCCATGCAGACATGGGGAGAACATGCAAACTCCACACAGAAAGGACACTGGTCGCCCAGCCGGGGAATCGAACCCAGGCCCTTCTTGCTGTGAAGACACAGCGCTACCCACTACACAGGTTATCACACCCTCTTTGCTAATATATTATTTTATATATCGCTGCTATCAGAAGAAAACCTTGTATCTCCATTTTTGTCTTTTTTTTTTTAGTTTTTGAAAAAATCTGGAAATGCCTTTTGGCCTTTACATTATGTATGTGTTTTTCCCAAAACAGCTTGGAAAAAAGTCTGCTTCCATTGACTTACATTAAAAATATATATTTTTAATATTTGATATTGTCATACATGCATTGATGAAAGACAGTAAAGGTCATTTGACTTAATATGATAATATATTGGCACGCTTGATAAGAACAGCATCTTAAATACAGAGTCACAGTCAAAAGTTTGGACAACGTCTGTCAAATTACCTGTTTTGTTGATTTTCTAAGTGAAAATCTGTGAGTTTGGGCCTTGCCTTCAACATATGGTGGTAGCATTAGGGAAGAGAACTCTGAGAACTTGGGCAGAAGTTCTAGGTGGCTTCTGCTTGGAGCCTGTAGGCTGAATCCCCAATTAAGGACTTGAGGTAGATTAGGGCTGCCCGGAAAAGTGTGGATGAAATGTCATGAGTCTCCATACTGTGATTGCGATCCGTCTTCAGTAATATAATAAAAACTCTTATCATGCAATTAAAGACTGGACAAAATAATGCAGGCAAAAGTTATTTACGCTTGTTGGATCTTATGAATCCTTTGACTCATCAAAACAACCACAGTAACTCAGTTTGGGAGGAGGACCCTGTAGCTTCTCCTGTTCTCTATAACTTTACATCTCTACCTTCTGTTTCCTGTGATAGTGTTTAAACCTGACCACCTCCCAATTTCCACCCTGTTCCTCTTATCTGTTTATCTTTAGTGGCCAGTGTTTTGATGAAATACAACCACAGAACATATTTATACGCAGCTTCCTACATGAAACTATAGATAGGATATATTAATAGACTAAATGACCTCAGAAAATGTTAATTGCATTAAAACTGTAAGTAGGCTATGAGTTTCATTTCAAAATGCTGCAAGTTTAACAGCTGATGCAACAGAACAACAGCTGATGCAACAGTTTTATTTCTCTGATAAAGGTGCTACTAATCATAACGTCCAGACGTCCAGCCCAAGTTCGCATAGACTCTCTCTCACACTCATGCTGTATGTTGAAGGATTGAGCCAAAGTATCTATTAAATTCTCTAATTTTCTGTATCTGTATCACTCACTCTAGCCTAAACATAGACCTCAACCCAACACTCAAAACCAATTCTGCTGATAATCATCAAAGATTCACCAGACAGTTTCTCTGCTTGAATCTGCAGATTGATTTGTAGATGTGAATAAACAATGTCTGAAATGAACGGTCAGGTTTTTCCATATTCTTCTATTACTGCTTCAGGCCCAGAAGTCGGTGTAGATAACATGAAGTTGACTTTTTTATGAGTGACCATACACAGCCGTATGCATAAGTTTGGGCGCTCCTGGCATATTGTTTTGTTGATTTTCTAAGTAAAAATAAGTAAACGTCCTCTACAGAGAACACGCTGCATATTTTAACACAATTACCATTTATGTGCTGGTTTTAACATACTGGGGTACAAAACACGCAAAAAGTTACTGTGCTATTTTTTCTGTTTAAAAAAACTGTGGAACTTTATTTTGAGTGGTCCTAAACTCAGACTCTCAGTAACATGTCAAAAACATATGAGGGTTAGGGTTAGGTTGTAGGTTGAGGTTAAGGTTAAGGTTAGAGGTAGGATTAGGCCCAGGGTGAGGGTTACGATTAGGATTTGGGTTGAGGTTAAGGTTAGAGGTAGGATTAGGCCCAGGGTGAGGGTTACGATTAGGATTTGGGTTGAGGTTAAGGTTAGAGGTAGGATTAGGCCCAGGGTGAGGGTTACGATTAGGATTTGGGTTGAGGTTAAGGTTAGAGGTAGGATTAGGGCCAGGGTGAGGGTTATGATTAGATTTGGGTTAAGGTTAGGATTAGGCCCAGGGTGAGAGTTAGGATTAGGTTTAGGATTGATTTTAAGGTTAGGTTTAGGATTAGGGCCAGGGCAAGGCTTAGGTTTTGAGTATGGCTGGGTAAGATGAAGTTGTGCATAATGGAAGTAACATATTAATAACACATCAGCTTAATGTAAGTAATGTATCAACAGCACATCTGCAAGATATTTACTTCAGTGTATTCAGATGCTTCACTAATGCTACTTCACTGATATGTTATTGATGTGTTACTGATACTCTGTTAAGTTTATTAAACATCAACGAAGGACCACTGCAAATAAAGTGTTACCAAAAAACAGCTAAGCAGGTGCTGGACTGGAGCATGGTCATACTGGTTGACCAGCAGACCAGCAGACCAGCATCCGGAACACAACATATCTTTCATACTGTACAAATAGTTTATGATGAATGGACCAATAGAAATGCTGCAAAAATCACTTAGAATTACCTTAAAGACCATTTGAGACCATTCTACCTTCTCCTGTGAAGGTAACTGGTTTTGCTGGTGAACAATAAATAAATCGAAATTGTGCAGAAAAAATGCCATCTTTAAGTCTGGTCCCTATTTTCACTCAGAAAATCAATGTGTAACTTGACCAAAGACTGTTTAAGGGTTTGCATACAACTGTACATCATTCATATAAAAAAACTGACATATTTACTTACTAAATAATCAGAACCTCATTACATACAGCAGTGTAGATGTTTCATGGTATCCTAATACTTCACTGCTGTTGTCTTGAGGTTTTAGCGATCTAAAAGGAGACAGTCAACCCGAGACTCATATACAGGAACTTCACCCATATCCTGCCAATATGCGCCTTACTGACACACACCACTAAGCACACACTGAGCGTGACTGTGTGTCTACCAGCTGCTCTTTCATGTTTTTCTCTGTCTGTTTTGTTTCAAGAAACTGAAATATGATATGCCTTGCATTCTGATATTTTGAGCCACTGAAGCGTAAATTCATAGCATATCAAAATGAAGCAGGTCCATGAGTCTAAAAGCTGGCAGAGGTGATTTCATGTCACTCCAACAGTGAAAAAAATCAATCAGCTATTCATAATTACAGCTGCATACGAGTTACAAGCTCTTCTTTTTCATCTGCTAGTTTCATTTCTGCGTAAGTGGCCTGAAATGTCATCTCTGTTCCTTTTAGCATCTCTGTCTGATTCTTACCGCCACCTCGGTTGAGCTTAACCACAACAGTAAGAAGAAACTAATTTGTGCATGCATGCATACACATATACTTACACTATGAATTTGAATACAGAGGTGAGCAATAAAAGCCGTGAGCCACAGAACTGTTAAACACAAATGTCAAAACTTCCTTTTGCGTAGATGTTTGTTCACTAGGCCTCAGGAAGTGACTGGCAAAAACGAGCCACTATCTATACCAACCATGTACAATTACAAGACGGACAAAGCCAACTTGAAAAAAATAAAACATAACCCTGTGCAAATGCCAGAGACTACCAGTCATGCGTTTAATTTCCAGTCAAAATGGCCATAAAGTACAAGTGCTTCACTTTTCAGGAGATATTTCTGAGGAGGAAATATAAGATAATGAGGGTTAGTATAATTATTACAAGATACAGCAAAATGGGACTCTTAACAAGCATGCAAGACCTGGTAGGTCATCTAAACTGGTCTCCATCAGGTAAACAACACTTACATCTTTAATCTTGGAGAGAGAGGAGAAAATCAATCACTCTTGATTCAGATCTGAAAAATAACAAGTGTTTTTGTCCATCGTTTCACTGTGAGAAGACACCATAATGCTGTGAGTCTGAAAGTTGGTGCATCTACAAAGAAGCCCTTACTGAGGAAACAGCTTTAAAACAAAGTTTTCGGTTGATGTCGAACAAAAAAAATCCCAAAAAGGCAACTTCATGTGGGACAGTAAAAACAGTCCTTACTGGTGATGTAGGTTAATGTAACAAGTTTAAAAGTAAGTTTTTTTGGACATCAGCAATTTGCAGTTCAAAGAAGCTGCCCAGACCTTAACATCACTAAATGTGCTTGTGATTAATCCGATCATAAGAAGCAGAAAATGCAACCAATTTCTTAGACTCAACTTCTGAACTTACACTGATCAGGCATGACATTATGAGCACCTCCTTGTTTCTACGCTCACTGTCCATTTGATCAGCTCCACTTATTATATAGGTGCACTTTGTACTTCTACAGTTACAGACGGTGGTGTGTTAGTGTGTGTTGTGCTGGTACGAGTGGATCAGACACAGCAGTGCTGCTGGAGTTTTTAAACACTGTGGTCCACTGTGGTGTGTTGGTTGGATATTTTTGGTAGGTGGACTTTTCTCAGTCCAGCAGTGACACTGAGGTGTTTAAACACTCCAGCAGCACTGCTGTGTCTGATCCACTCAGACCAGTGCAACACACACTAACACACCACCACCACGTCTGTGTTACTGCAGCTCTTCGAGGGTCCATAGGGGGTCCTGACCACTGAAGAACAGGGTAAAAGGGGGCTAACACAGTATCAGAGAAACAGATGGACTACAGTCTGTAACTGTAGAACTACAAAGTGCAGCTATAGAGTAAGTGGAGCTGATCTAATGGACAATGAGCATAGAAACAAGGAGGTGGTCATGATGATGCTTGATCGGTGTATCTTTGTAGTTTTCTATGAGCAGCTGAAAGCAATTCCCCTGAAAAGACTGGAAGCTGTCATAAAAGTAAAGGGTGGACAGAAATATTTGATATTAAATTTAGCTGTTGAGGTTTCGGTGTCATTTTCTGCTAAATATGTTTTCAGCTTCTCCTCCTGACACTAACCACAACTGACCAGGAAGGCAGTAAAGAAAAGGTGTTCAGTTTGACCAGCAGTGTATTTACCAAACTGCTCTACTGTCCTGCTGTTTAGAAGAACTCAAATAAACTCAATTAGCTGACAAGAACATAAAAAACAATGGAGGAAAACAGTACAGAACAGATAATAAACCGCAAAAACATGAAAGACATGAAGACCAGATTCTTTTATTCAATGATATGCTAGACACAATTACTTTTGGGAACAATCCTGGTTTAAAAAAAAAAGAATTAATACTGGTCTTGCTGCCACTGTGGGTAAAAATCAGTTTTCACAGAGAAGGTATGTTTGCCTGATTCTTAAAAGCATGACATAAATATGGGAAATGTTACAGAGTCTCTACTTCAGCCCCTCCTTCAGTGGGAGCCAGAAGGGCTTACAGTACTTTCAGTACAGTCTAGTACTGTTTCGATACTTGAATACTAGTAGATATACAGCAGAGGTGAGGGGGGGGGGGTCTGGTGTATGCCAGTGGATTTGAAGTGCCCCCAAAAAAGAACAAAAGTGAGCTGAAGAAAAGAACTATTGGATGAAATTAGGATTATCGGGTGTCCTGCCGCTCACTTTAACAAAGGTTTCCTCTTTTGCATCCAGAACTTCAAAAGGAGGCTACCAAACCAGAGAAGCAAAACGAGGTGTGCAGCTGTAGAGAGGAACAAAAACTGATAACAAAACAAAATATCTGCATCTGTCAACACGAGTGAATGGATAGTTAATGCTTCACAAATAACACATTTACAGGAAATCTTAAAAAAAAAAAAAAGAAAAAAGAAAAAGATAAAAACATCCATCTTATAATATATCATAAAAATCCACAACAGCTTCATCTATTATAGTTCAACAGGACGCTGAAGGAGTCTTCTTGGAAAAAGGAACAAACAACAGTGCATTGGGGAAAGAACAGCACACCTGCACACCAGTGGCACAGGTGCTCAACAGTGCGCGCTTGTGTATGTGTATTTGGTCACCCTGTGCATTTGTGAAAGGGGGTGAGGAGAAGAGGTGAAGTAACGACAAACAAAGATTTCATATCAAAGAAAAAAATAAAAAGTGCTGAATTCAAGTAATAAAGTTCTATACAAAACACGCAGCCAGGGGACGGCTCGGTCGTCCTTTCCTGTTCGTCTCATTGACTCTTCCTGTGTTCCGTCATGCCGACTGACATCTCTGAGGCCTCTCCTTTCGCTGCATGGGACAAAAGCTCCACCCACTTGGCCAATAATTCCGAATCCTGAGAGCTGAAGAACAATGCGTGGTGGGAGTTGCTGAGCGTGAACACCGGTTTGCCTTCTGATTTCTCCGAGGTGCTAACTTCACAACCCGGCAGAGCGATCCTCCGTGCACCACGCGCATCCTGATTAACGATAAAAGCGTGAACAGACACAAAGTAAATCAGATTTTTCCTTTTAACCATTATCATCATTTTATAGTTACTAATGAGAAACACAGTGACAGTAATGAAGTCAGCAGTGATGTTTCAGAGTAGTGGATTCAGAGCAGAGCTCTTCCGCAGTATATTGTAGGCACTCAAAAAAGACCTTGAAATATTACATGAATACTTGAAATATTCAAAATGTGAATGTTCCCAGGAGCTCAGTCTTTTTGCCTGAACTAGACACCTGGCATTTTTCTTTGCTGCCAGTTCATTAAGACTTGGGCTCAATTTCTGAGCTAATGCTAAGTGTTTATATTGGTTGAACTGCAGTTGAAATGCAGCTAGTCTGTTTGCTAATAAGACTGGTGTGGAATTGCATAGAATGGTGTAGAATTGAGGTGTACCTGCTGTCTTATAGATTGTTGTTGGGGTAGGAGAGTCAGAGCACTGAAGAACACTGCAGTGCATGCTGGGGACTGTAGTGCAGCGCACTGTGAAATGGGCTAATAGTAATAGAAAATTAATACTTTTGTTTGGCAGATTGTGATTGGGATTGTGTTGTGGGCCCGTCTGGCCCACGGGCCTTGTGTTTCACACATGGGTTATAGTCTATAGCTGCATTCATAATAACACTGAAACTTAGTCCTAAATTCATGCATCAGGATAACAGCTCATTTTGACCCATTTACAAACATCTTTACATACACGCAAGCATTACAAAATGTACTCCATAGTGTGTGAGTTTGTGTGTGGAGGAGGGGGGAGGCAGATCAAGCTTTACTGAGCGCAATGCATATGCAGCAAACGTAAAAAAACGCTCATCTAATCTGGTCTATAATCCTAATCTACCGTTGCTATGGCTGTATGGATGGTGAGATTATTTTGACTTCACTCAGTTTATTTGCTTTTGTAACAAAATCACGAGGGGCAATAATTTAGCAAAGAAACTGAAAAAATAAACATCACAGAAGCAGAATAGGATGAAATTACGAATAAAATAGTCTCATCGAAGGAGAAAGGTGAATGAAAGCAATGAGGGAGGTGAGTGAGAGGGGAGAAAGTGTGAGACAGACTCCGGTGAGTCAGCAGCCGACAGTCAAACTGAGGTCAGGACGGAGTTGTGAAAATCCACCTGACCTCAATCCTCTCGAGGGAACGGATAGGACACGGAAAGAGACACGGTACCTGGCTGCCAGTCTGCAGGTAAAGCGTCAGCGGCTCATCTTTAGTGACAGCCACCCAGGTCTTGGTCCAGTTCTTCCCTTTCTCTTGAACCAAAAGCTGGCTGCACAGGACACAGCTGTCACCTGTCAATGAGAGCTGCTTCTGCAACAGACACACATACAAACACACAGGGGTTAAATTCTGCACTTTCATAGGTTCTAATACACTACAGAAAGCTTAAGCGCCACCTTTTGGCTGCAACCTGTTATAACGTATAGATACAACGTGCAAGTCAGCATAAAACAATAAGAAATAAGCACTGGATGGCAACATACTAGCTCAAATAAATGTATTGTGTTTATTTCTGCAGCCATGCTCATTGTTTTATATTGAAAAACTGATTTTGTGTGAGTGTTTATGTGGGTTTATGTGTATTACAGGATTAATTGTCTGGGTATTATGTCTTCACAGGATACAGAATCAGCACTGGAAATAGAACAGATGCTAACCGCTCTACAGAAGCTACACTGGTGTGAGGGTATCAGTGCATAAGCACTGAGCAAGAGTGCACTTACTAAAATATGTGGCAGGTATGGACAGTACTGTGACAAGTGCCCATTTTTTTTATTTCTCTCATGTTCAGTCAAAACAGCCATAATTATACTTTTTTTTAGGGTAAGGAAAAAAAAATCAGAAAACATATATTTAACAGAAAATTACACAGAAGCATCAACAAATAAATGTAATATCAACTTCATAATATCAATAAAATCAATATAATATCAATCACTCTTTGCCAACTCTACAACTTCCATTCTTTTTGGGGGACTTGCTTTCAGTTTCTCAAAGAACTCTGGGGGGATATTTTACCACGCCTCCAAAGTTCATTCATAGAAGCTGGTTGCATTTTTGGCTTTTCGCAATCCTCGTAATCCCAATTTAAACATAATACATGTGGAACACAGTGGAAACGATGGACAGAAACTGTCCATGTTTTCAGATCTGAAGCAAAAGGTGGAGCTTGATTTTCTTCTCTCTCTCTCTCAGAGAACTTGAATGGTTGATATGAGTCCCATTTTCTCTCCTCTTATGGAAACTTTTTTTTTTTTTATTTTCCTTCCTTTCACTTTCCCATTCCTTGTGCAAGCCGACTGTCATATCTAATCTCCTTGCAAATATTTCCTTTATTATAGATGCACAGGAGAAAGACACAGGAGAAAGGCAGCTGAGCTGCTTGGGTAGTTGCCTGTGTGAATGTTGGGGTTTGTTTGAAGGGGACCATAATATGTCAGTGCAACCTTTAGGACTGGATGACGGTAGAGTTAAAGCTGTGATACTACTCTTAGTGTTGGAGGCTTCTGTGTAAATATTTTTAGATAAATATACTGCTAAAAATGTTTCTTGCTGTTTTTCTGCCACTGAAAAGAGAATAACTGTGTTCAAAGGCTATTTTGACTGGAAATATTAATAATAAATATAAAGACTTTGGCACAGTACTATATGAAATGCTTATACTGGTATATTGTGGACCGTCCTACATTGTCAACTGGATGCATGACTGTACTTGGCAAATATATTTGGCTGTTTTTTTCCCCCATGCGTACAGTAGTTGTGTGTGAGTGAGAGGTACACAGTGTATACAGCACACATACAAATGACATAGAAGTGTACATTCGCATTGTAGTCTGAAATTAGTGTTATTCCTACATTCACTTGTATATCACCATTAAACACTACATGCTAAAATGATCAGTGTAAATTAAGGTATGGACGGTGGAAAAATACTTGCTGATAAACGTCCCATTCAGAGCCATGTTCACTGAGCTGTTTAGGAATTGGCTGATTTAGGGTTAGCATTTATTTCAATTGATCTCACCTCTACCCCTGATTTTTTCTTTGGCTCAGCACTGCTCACTGGTGTCCCTTCAGGTCCTTGCAGAGCCTCATAACACGGCTTACACATGCGGGTGTTCTTGCTCTCCGACACCTTGGAGCATTTACCACAGATAGCCTACAGGGGGCAGCAGAGACAGACAAAGAAAGGCAACCCGATGAAATATGAGCATGTCAAAATCATAATGAGCACTTATTTTGGGAAATTATGGTTTAATACTTATCTAAGACTAGATATCAAACCCAAAGCCTTAAAGGAAGTGTTGCACAAAGTGCATGTCATTATCCGGGACTTTGCCTTTTGAGTTTCAACATGCAAACTCATTAGACATAACCTAGCACTCAGCTTTAAGCCAAATCACCCCTGATGTAGTTTAAATGGCTGATTTCATGTAAATTGAAAAAAAAAACACTCACCGCTCCACAGCTCTTGCAGTGGTGCTTACGCTTGGTGAAATTGAAGGTTTCGTTGCAGCCCTTACACGTCTCCTTCTCCTTCTCTCGCTTCTTTGAACTCCGCTAAAGAAAAGACAAATACACATTTAGATATTGCTTAACAAAGTGTTTCTATATAACTTACGATCTGTGGTACACAATAATGCATTTTACACCAAATATGACATGAAAGAACTAAAACTATATACAGCTAAATTCCAAGCTTTTATTACATTTATCCTATCCACTGGCCACTGGCATCATGAAGGACCCCACTCATCCAGCACACACACTCTTTGTCCTGCTCCCCTCAGGTAGGAGGCTGCGGAGCATTAAGAGTAAAACAACCAGACTGAGGAACAGCTTCTTCCCTGAAGCCGTAAGACTCTTAAACTCCAACTAGACATCACTGCAACGGCACTTCATGTCCACTTATTTATCTCTGCTGCTGTACTGAATCAGTGCCCCCACTATATCACCCCTCCACTATATCACCCCTCCACTATATCACCCCTACACATGTCACTTTATACAATACCAGTATCAAGATATACACCTTCTACCTCATACTCATGCTGCTGTGGTTTATTGTTTATTGTTACTTTGTGAGTTAACTGGGACCTTGAGTACACTATTTCGTTCCACCTCATGTACCACATGTGATGCGTATGACAATAAAGCCTTATCTTATCTTATCTTATCTTATTTAGTTACTACGACTTTTATTTATGGCCATTGTAAGACAGTGAATATGTGTGAGTATGCGGGTGTGTTTTGCGGGTGTGTCTTACCCTCTCGTGTACACCTCCATCTGAATCCACAGAAGCATTAAACCATGGACCCTGTGAAGAGGCGAAAACATCAGGTTTACAATTTCAACATTGGAACATGGAAACATGCTGTTAACACTAATCTAATTGTGTTTATTAGGGCTGTCACTATCAAACATAGTAATCAAGTAATCTACTAGCTATTTTGACAGTTACTTGAGTAATCAGAGTTTGAAAAAGGCCAAAATATAAAAATGGACTTTACTGAACAATGATAACATTTTTAAATGTTCCAAAATAGTTTAATGGAAAAGGAAACCGGGAAGCCTCAGTCTCATGGGTTTGACAGAATTACCGATTTTATACCTTTTCATGTTTTCATTCATTATTGTTTTCTCAACACCCAGGATGTGTTACACAAGTACATCATGCAACCATTGGATTAGTTTTAACCATCCCTGTGGTGCCACCCAATCCTGACTGCTTGCCAAGCTACTGACTATAGGTTGTTCACAAGCAGTTAAAGGTTAAGGGGACAAACTACCAAGCATTATATCCCTAAAATATTGCTGTAAAGAGTCTTACTTTTTATAGCAATAGCAGTAGATGTTTAAAGTGAACAGTTGAAGGTTCATGTTGCTTTAAAAGTACAAAGGAAACTTATTCTTTACCACAGTAAAATACTACTTTGTGATAGGTAGGTAGCCTAAAACAAGGGTCAGCAACACAAGGCTCTTATACTGTCCTGTCCGGCTCCACAGCAGAATTCGATTTTTAGGTGAAAATAAAATAATCTTCCTTTGCAGTAGAACAAAGCTCTGCTGATTGTTACAACAGTTTTAACAATAAACACTGGAGTTAATGTAGCCTATATCTGCTAATTCACCCTTTAACCCTGAAACACAAAACAATCTCGCTTAGCTAGTGTCTGACGAAAGGGCAGAGAAAGATTTAAGACGACCATCAGTAATTTGGAGACGGACACATTTACAAGCACTCGGCTGGTTTTCTGATACGTTTAATCTGCAACGAGAAAAGGGGCTGACTTCAGCCTCAAAAATAACTGTTGAGAGACATTTTTACTTTTGTGGAAAAGTTTCCTGCCAGAGACGCAAGAAAAGCAGCTATAGTCATGCTAAACCTTCAAGCAGAGCAAAGTAAGTCGATGTTTTCATTTATATTTTTTAGTGTATACTAGTACATTACCACATGCGGAGACATTTTTACAGCCAAGTCAGTAAAACAGACAAATGTTGTTAAAAGGACAAAACGACGCATTTGAGTTGCCGACGCCTGGTCTAGGGGAACTAGGCATAGATTTTCTCACCATCAGGAGAAACCGTGATGTGAGCTAACACTGTATTAACACTTTAAAAGAAATAGCATAGTAAAGTATGCTTACATATCTTGTTTGAATGATCAGTGGCAAGATGCAGCCAAGTTGCTACAGTGATGGTACAGTGGGAAGGCCTGGCTTCCAAGTCTAAAATCCAGCACCACCCTGCCCCCCCCATTCCAGGCCACCCCCATAGCTAGTGTGTGAGACACTGAGCTCCAATAATAGCCTTGCGGTGGTTCTTTGTGACTCATCTGACGCTGATGTGACTGTGTGAGTGCGCCTTTCTGTCTCTACACAATTTTAGCTTCTAAGATCCTAAATTCTTTCAAGATTTTAGGTCAGCTGAAATCATTTCGAGTAAACTGAAAGAAAGCAGCATGGCTGACAAAAGAAACATGACTGCAATAAACACAACCACAGACTGACTTGTAGTTGCTCAAACAACAGAGGAAGGAAAAGAGGGATGAAAGGACATTTTACCGGTGAGTCTGGCACACTCATGTGGTCTTCATCACGAGACAAGGAGCTGTTGAAGGCTTTATTAAACGTCTCACTGTTCTGTTTATGCTTTTCTATGGTGGCCGAGATCACCTAGAGAAAGAGAGAGAGAGAGAGAGAGAGAGAGAGAGAGAGAGAGAGAGAGGTTTAATTGAGCAGAAAGACAAAGCCACTTTGTAAAGTACAGTCAGCTCTACTGTCTCAGATCCAAAACACTCCACAAAGCTGTGTGTGTGAGCTGTCTATACAAGATAAAATGGGCTTTTGTGTGCACTTCTTTTAATGTCGTATGGATTTTCTGTTACAGCTCTAATGAACTTGCCTTTGTCTGTCTCTTCATGTCCTCTGTGTGTGTGTGTGTGTGTGTGTGTGTGTGTGTGTACATGCACGTGTGCAAGAGAGAGGGAGACAGACTCAAGTACTATTCATTCCAGTGGTTTTCCCAAACTACTCACAGAGCACTCATCTGATCCAAGTCTAATCCATCTATCTAGCCCTTTTCTACTGTTCTATCTCTCTCTCTCTCTATGTATGCACTTTAACAGCTTACCTGTATCCAGTCCTCTTTTTCTTCAGCAGTTCTGTCAAAAAACATAAAATAAAATGTAAACAACAATTTTAAACACAACTTTTTAAGATGACCAAAAACTGTCACTAGCAATGAACACAAAACCTATTAAACTTACAACCATGTCTGTTTTATATTGGCTCTGGAGTTCAGGTCTAGGGTTAAAAAAACCTGACCCAGAAAAACTCAGACTATTATAATTGGAGATGTGTTGTATGTCTTCTTTTTCAATCCATTACTGATCCAATGTATTTTAAAAAAATACTAAGCTTTAAAATGAGCTATTTTTAATTTAAGCACTTCACTTAAAATGAGCATCTAAAAGCAGCTATTGTTTTCAAACGACTCAAACGTTTACTACCCCACAGGAAGAATTACAAGCTTACATGACCACAGCACGTGAAGATGCTCTCAGTCCGGTACTGATACCCATGTATAACAATATCTCTAATTTTAATACAACACAAAAGTGTGGACAGTGCTTCAAATTTAGGATTTGTTCCAAATGTACATTGTAAACGTGTCATAAAAGATTACAGACCTCGTTTCGTTGTTTTAATAGTAGAGCTACTGAAACATGTATAACACACCTGGCCTGCAGCTCAAAGGAACGTTGCTTGCCAGTGATGATGAAAGTGTGGGGAAGGTTCTGCTTCTCTTGAACCTGAAATGGCAATAATTCAATAAATTTCCCATATTCAACCAATACAATAACTGACCACAACACTGATTTATCAGTCTACACAGGCTTTAGCAGAGCTCAGTAACACTGAGATTAATAACTGATCATCACATTGAGATCAGTTACAATGAGATTAATAATCAACACATCACACTGATTTATCAGTCTACTCAGGCTTTAGCAGAGCTCAGTAACACTGAGATTAATAACCGATCACATTGATTTATCAGTCTACTCAGGCTTTAGCAGAGCTCAGTAACACAGAGATTAATAACTGATCACATTGATTTATCAGTCTACTCAGGCTTTAGCAGAGCTCAGTAACACTGGCATTAATAACCAGCTCATACTGATTTATCATGTTTTAACTGGAACTATTTTGTGTTTGTAAATAAGCCATTTTTGGAGTTTTTGTATTTATTGACACTTATTTTAAATATGGCATTTACTTTTTAAATGTAGTGGGTGAGTATTTTAGAAGTATTCACTTGAAAAGGTTACTGCTAATAATTTGGACTAAATACAGATACTTAATTTCCATAATCTAAATTTGTATTCCATTACATCCCAACCTGTACACACACACACACACACACACACACACACACACACACAGATGTGCAACACAGTTATACCTCCATTCCTGCAATGTCTATTCTTTCTCGGACGCTAAACTTCTGCCCCATCAGTCTCAACTTAGGCACACAATACAGCAACATGTTATTGAACTGTGGAGAAAACACACAGACAACATGACACAAACTCAGAATCTGCAGCAAATGTTGAGAACAGTTCAGTGACAGACCAGAGAGTCGGCTGATGAATCTTGATAAATATGAACAGTTATAACCATAACGATCATAATTCTGACTTTGAAATTCAGATTGTTGCACTGACTCCTGCTCATTGATCCAGTTCACTGAATTATACACTCACCAGATAGAGATATCTGTCCTGGGCACTGCCATTTTTAGCAGACATCTTCTTTATATGGCCCTCTTTGATGAGTTCATTAGCTGGATTAACAATGTCTTCCTCACCACCCAATCGCTCGTACACCTCCAACAGCTTGTTCATTTTCTCCTACACACGATACATGAAATATTAATTGTCCTTCTAGTGGCAAAGTTGGGAAATCGCACTATTTAGATGGCACAGACATACAGTATCAAAGCAAAGTCAGAGTTCATTCATTTCCAGTCAAAATGTCCAACAGGTACAAGCTATTCATTTTTCAGTACCGTAATAAAAAGTAGAAAACGTCTTTAACAGAAAATTATACAGAAGCCTCAACAATGACACATCAAACGTTTGAATGTTTAGTGTGTCCACCCCTTGCTTTCGTAGCAGCTTCTTTTAAGGAATTCTTTTCAGAAGACTTTCATTTGGTTTTTCAAAGAAATCTTTAAGGGAAGAATCTCTCCAAGCTTCTTCTAGTAATCAAAGATCAGTCTTCGGCTGTGTTCAGACAGACAGCCAAATCCAGTTTTTGGCATATCCAGATCGTACGCAGATTGATTTATATAGTCTGGACAGCAAGAAAACACATTCTATTTTTGCAAATCAGATCCAAACCATATTTGGAGGTGGTTTTGAAATGCACTTTCATACAGATGCAAAAGTTTCGGTGCCCTGGTCAAATTCTGTTCTTTGTTGACGTTCATAAATGAGAATAAGTTACACATCCTCTGCAGATAACACATGTGTGCACAATTACTGTTTATTTGTTGTATTTAGCATATTGGGGGATTTAGCATATGTTAAACTCTGCAAATAAGCACAAATTTGCATAAAAATGCCACGTGGTGGTTGGGTGAGTGTATACATGAGCAGAAGGCCTATTTTAACAAAAGACAAACATATTACTGAAGAGGAAAATCCTACCAGAGAGACCAAAACACAAGGAGAAAATAGAATGAGTAAGAGAACACACTTGCCTAAGAGACTATTATCTGTCAACATAGACAGGAAGTGGAAATAACATATCCTGTCTGACAGACACAGACAAGCTCGTCGGGGGAGGGGAGAGAGAAAAAAAAAAAAACTTACCATCTTTCTGATGGCAGCGTTCGAGTGGTTAGCAGCTGTGGAGATCAAGTCCAGAGCCTCTGAAACCGAGAGAGACAGAAAACATCAACAGACACGCACAGCACAGTCTACTGAACTCAGGACAGAGGATTAAGGTGTCTGAATGGTTTATGGCTGTTTCAGAATCGTTAGCTTAAACATTGGCATCAAAGAAATTGTCAACCTCTAACACACACACTGCAGGGGGTGAGTTTAAGGTCAGAAAAATAGATGAGGATGAACAATGCTTCTTCGCCACCTGGAAGGTTTGACAGTGGACACTCACAAAGCGAAGGACACACTGACGAAACGACCTTTTATGGATATAGGAACACTTTGGCATAATTATAAGCCCAGTTTTCTTATGAGTGTACGTACTTCTTCAATTTGTTTTACTTAAGAATGGTAAAAACATGTGTCTCCCCCCAATATATAACTTTCACCATATAAACAGGAAGTGTCATACATATGCAAATCACATAAGTTGTCATCTTAAGTCAAATCTCAAATAACGTGGCATAAAATCACATCAGTATTTGCGTTCAGGAAACCAATTCTCTCCTAATAAGAATTCAAGTAAGAATTATTCCACACTTATGAATTAGGAATATAATACAACATTTTGGCCATGACCCCAATAGGTGTGCTCCTCACATATCGTACTATGCGCATGATGTGTAAAAGCGCTATACAAATCCATTTGATCTGACTGATTTAATTCAATTAAGCTACCCATGCCAATGGTTCCAGAAACAAGCCTCCTGAATTAAATATTTCTAATGTAGACAAATGTATTTGTCATTTATTTGTTGCCTATTTAAAATTACATTCAAACTGTAGTAAACTATACAAGCCATTAAATACAGACATATAGTATAGACATTAAATCCAAACACAGATGAGATGTAACAACAGGGATGAGGAAAAAACACCAGCAAACTTTCTGCAAAAAAACTGAAAGCATGACCAAGGAGATTAGTGAAACAGGCATTTAGCTGTCGATGAGAAGAAAGAGAAGTCGATGATATGATGAGGAAAGGGTCAGGGTTTGGCTTTGGGTTGAAACAAGTTTGCGTTTTTTTCCCTCTGTGCTGTGTGTAAAGGTCACAAAGTAACCTTGTATCTTCAAAATGCTAACTTTACAGGAGAAGAAAGAACATACTTTACTTTTAATGTAAGCAAAACCAGAATTTTGAATTTTGGGCCATTTCTTTTGATCCATTTGGCATGAAATTTAAACACAATGTAAACAACCACAGGTATTACAAATTATGTCAAAAAGTCAAAAAATGAACACAAAATTTCATCAAGCGATTATACAACTCCAGTTCCAATGAAGTTGAGACATTGTGTAAAACATAAATAAAAACAGAATACAATGATTTGCAAATCCTTTTCAACCTATATTCAATTGAATACACTACAAAGACAAGATATTTAATGTTCAAACGGATAAATTTTATTGTTTTTTGCAAATATTCACTCATTTTGAATTTGATGCCTGCAACACGTTCCAAAGAAGTTGGGACAGGGGCAACAAAAGACTGGGAAAGTTGAGGAATGCTCAAAAAACACCTGTTTGGAACATTCCACAGGTGAACAGGTTAATTGGAAACAGGTGAGTGTCATGATTGGGTATAAAGGCAGCATCCCTGAAAGGCTCAGTCGTTCACAAGCAAGGACGGGGTGAGGTTCACCACTTTGTGAACAACTGCGTGAGCAAATAGTCCAACAGGTTAAGAACAACGTTTCTCAACACGGAATTGCAAAGAATTTAGGGATTTCATCATCTACAGTCCATAGTATCATCAAAAGATTCACAGAATCTGGAGAAATCTCTGCAAGTAAGCGGCAAGGCAGAAAACCAACATTGAATGCCCGTGACCTTCGATCCCTGCGGCACTGCATTAAAACCCGACATCATTCTGTAACGGATATTCCCACATGGGCTCAGGAACACTTCAGAAAACCACTGTCAGTGAACTCAGTTCGTCGCTCCATCTACATGTGCAAGTTAAAACTCTGCCATGCAAAGCGAAAGCCAGATATCAAAAACACCCAGAAACACCACCGGCTTCTCTGGGCCCGAGCTTCTAAAGGGACGTCCTGCTTATTTCAGCAAGACAACGCCAAGCCACATTCTGCATGTGTTACAACAGCGTGGCTTTGTACTAAAAGAGTGCGGGTACTAGACTGGCCTGCCTGCAGTCCAGACCGTCTCCCATTGAAAATATGTGGCGCATTATGAAGCACAAAATACGACAACGGAGACCCCGGACTGTTGAGCAACTGAAGTTGTACATCAAGTAAGAATGGAAAAGAATTCCAATTCCACAAGCTTATGTCACAATCATGCTATTTCACATAAAGAGCATTATGCCACTGTGACATATAATAAGCTACAAAGTCAGCTGTCATAACGAAAGGTCATGACATAACCCAATGTCAGGAAAAAAGTCACCTTACATAGGTGTTGTATCACCTCATCATCAAAGTTGACAAAAGTAACCTTTATGACAGACAGGGCCTGTTAGAATAAGCCTTTATAAATGTTTATATAGGATTATATCATGTTCTAATAAAGAGCTTATGCAGGTCATGTGTAGCCTTTTAAACTGAGTAAAGTGTAACCATGTTTTTGCGTAGCTTCAAAAAACTTTTAAATTACAAAAAATATTTGTTGTTTTTCGACACGTGAGCATGAAAAGCTCGCTGCTTTGTTCCTTGAACACCAAACCAATGAGAAGCCACTGGTTTATGTTCACAAATGTCAACTTCCTAGCCCATTTAATGTTAGGCAGTTAGCTAAACAGCAAAGCTACTGGTCTTTATGCTTTTAAAATGCCTGTCAATGTTGGAATGTTGTCATGTATTTTTTTGCATCATAAAACTACAAGCTGCTCAACTATTATTAGAAATATTTTTAATATCTACGTATGTGATGAAGTAGCTCAGCCAACAAATTTACAAAATTAAGACTTGAATAAAAGTGGGAGGACTTGTCAGCTCTCTGAAAACTATTAGGTTTTAATATCAGACTAGCATCTTCTAACAGACAAATTGCTGGTACAAAAACAATGACAGGATGTTGAGTCTTTATTAAGTTCATCACCTCAAGCCTCAAATTATACAACTTCAACTTAAAGTTTTGTTAGTCTTCTGTCATGTTTTCTCAGAGTGTCAAGTGACCACCTTTACAACTTGATTTGAGTTCCCCACTGCTGGCATGCCTGCAGTGAAGACATATTTGAAGATGAGCCTGTTCTGTAATTTAAAAGGAAAGTGACACGACAAAGAAGAAGTGTGGAAAGTAGTAAAGGCTGAAATAGTTTAGCCATGCACACAGACAGACAGACAGACAGACAGACAGACAGACAGACAGACACAGACAGACTGTAGTTCTACCGACTGCTCAAAGGAAAAATCACATTTACATTTGTAATTCCAGTTGTAGTTGAACATCCAACTCGTTTGGTTTCCAAATTTAGCTTTTTTAGTTCTGGAACTATGAAGATTGACTAGAATATTGCTAACAAAGACTAGAAGTCAATAGCCACCCAAATCTATTCAGAAAACACAACCCCATAACCTTTCTCAATTTTCTCAAACCACATACAGGTCTTCATTAAGGTCGCACAGACTATCAGATGAGGTTTACAGTACAGTATGGCCTACTTACAACTATAAAACTGAACAACTGATCTACTAGTAGTAAGCAGCTACTTCAGACAACAGGTGAATTTCAACTCCCCTTTAGAATCCAACTTCCCTTTGGCCACACAAGCATATGGATGTTACAGATTACAGCTGCAATTTCTGTTGTTTCTTTCTATAAATAACTGTTCATCTTGAATTCTCAAACTGAAGACATTCAGTACTGTACAAAAGTCTTGAGCACCCAAAAACATTTAAAACCATTTATATTAGTAACATGCATGTTTGCACTTACATTACATATTATTAGAATAAACAAAATAAACATATATACAGTTAAAAGAATGGTCATACTTTATCAGCCCCCAACAGATTATCTATAGACGTTCAATTTGTTAAGAAACCACCTGATGAAAGTCAGTTGACTCCAAGAGTGTGAGGGTTGGAATTAGTGTTACTAACAGATTTAGGATCTGGGTTGAGGACTATACAGTATATATTGTTGGGGTTGAGGTTTAGGTTGGAATTGAATAAGGGTTTGAATAAGGTGAATAAGGTAAATTAAACAGATATTTCATTTAATAAAAGGTTCAAAAATTCAAATGCAAGTTAAGCATCTATAAAGCATCTACAGTGGGATATGCAAATAAATTGTTACCAAAAGAATTTTGTTTTTTTGGGGGAAAAAAAAAGTAATTGGCGTCTTCAGAGCTAGTTTGAAGCACAAAGTTTGGTTCCAGATTTCTTGAACATCTCCAGGCATCACATACACTTAAATTCCGTAACAGATTATTTATCATAAAGTATAAATTAACCAATTCAGGTACAGGAAGAAAACTACTAATAATCCTGGTTTTCTTTAAGGAGAGGTTTGGAAATAGTTAAACAAAAACCCTGACATACATACAATCACTAGTTATTGTATTAATTCTATTCACATTTTTTGTAATGTTACTGTTTTTTGAGTCAATAAACATAAATAGCTTTTTAAATTAATCTTTTACAGGTGCTTAATCTAGCATCAATATGCATGACTGCATACCGGCACAAAACCTACTGTATGGATTGTTTAGCTACACAAACTGATTTACAGTAAGTCACACTATTTCCTAAATAACCCTGGCAAGTCTGTACAACCTTATCGAAGACCTGGATGCAGACGGAGAGACGTTTTATGGATGTATTTACAAAAGAAAATGGGTGACTACTGATCTCAAGTGTTTGTTAGCAATGTTAGCCTGGTACTGGACAAACTACAAGAGCAAAATTTGGACATCAAACATCAAAGTCTTGGCTGAACTACTACATTAGGGGAAAGTGGAAAACTGCTTAAATTAGATTTTTCACTGAACTGTTCCAGGCGTTCATGACTGGTGAACTTACTCTCTGCATCCTTCCTATCTGGTCCATCACTGGGCAGTTTCTTCAGGTAGTCTTTGAGGAGGAGCTCATAACGAGGGATACGCTGCACTGGCTCCAGCATGTGATGCTGTAACGTCAGGTTACCACACACATCTTGCTTCTGCTCACCAGTACAAACACACAGAGATATAGACACATGTAAAACTGAGCATTCTTTAAGTAGCAATACTGCACAAAAGAAGGTTCTAAAGAAAAACTGCAATTACAAGTTACAACCTACATTTTGACGGTTAGGAAAAACATTGTGGGTCCTTTTATACCTTCATTCACTGAATTTGAAACACTGACACAAATAGAAGCTATTTTTATTTCAAAGAATTAGCCTTTAATTACTTACATTATGAGTTATCACTAAACAGTAAGGATGCACAGATCATGGCTGTCTCTGACTTATTACTTGCTTTTAGCCAAAGTTGCAAAATAACCAACATTACTTGGTCATTAAAGTATGTTTACCACCATTTTTAACTGTAAGGGATCAGATTATTTTTCAAAATTGTTAAAAAACGGATATACAGCATTTTGGAATAAAACTCGGTACGTTCAAATTTAAAATATATGTATATAAGATGCATCATTCACCACCACAGTATAAATGGAACCAGCACAAGTACAGAAATAAATACAAATCATTAAATTTACTGGCAAATCCATCAAGGGCTGAGATGGACATTTTGTCAAAATCACTATTTGTGTAATTTCAAGTATTACGAGCACATTTGCTGGATATGTAAGAAATTTTGATGTAAATAATAATTCATTCACGACTTTAAGGATTTCATTTATAATTATTAGTTATTAATAACTAATTTAAGGATTCTGCAACCAAAAGACATCAGTAGCCTGTAATTTGAAGCCTTAATGAATCAAAAACTATAATTATCTGTGTAATAAATAACACAAAGGCACACAATTACACACAGACGCTGACCTGGATATTCTGGACTACACTTTTGAACTGGGTTGACCTTTGTGTCCACGTATTGACCAAGTCCATGGCACGGTCAAAGTTTTTCACATACTCTCCATACATCTTCATAAATGGAGCCAACTTCTGCAGGATGTCCCCTATACGTGGATTCATGTTCCTGTAAGGTGCAAACAAACATGCTAAAATACATGAACCATGAAGCACTTCATTTCTGCTCTCATAGCCATTACATTACACAAATTCCATTATTAAAAGCTAGCACAGATACCATATCATTACCACACATTACACCCCTATTTCTACAGCAGAAAAGGGAGGCCTTTATATCTAACACTATACAACATGAGAGAAAAGGCTTTCACACGCACACAGGCACATACACACGCACAGCATGTTAGTCATTCTGTGAAAGACTTTGCTAGAACATTCCCTTCTGAAACTGATAACATCAGAGGCTCTCAAACAACTAACATCACAACTCTTGAGCTATTTGACTTTCAAAATACTATAGACTTTGAGAAAAATGCCCATGTTGCTACATTGCAAAAACTGATATCTTCACTATATAATTATTGAACTGAATTCTAGTCCCTTTTTACTTGTTTAAAGTCATTTTATTATGAAAAGGTATATATAACAAGCTAAATTATCTGCTAATCGAATATGACCATTTCAATAAAAAAAAAAAAAACAAAAAACAATTTTAAACAAGATTATTTGTAAAATGGTAAAATAATCTCATGATGAGTAATATTAGACATGATGGATAGATTTAAGATGCCAAGATATTTTCACAGTGCTTTTTCACCATGTAACAATGAATGAAGGTGAAAGGCCACCAATCAGTACTATAAATATATATATATATATATATATATATATATATATATATATATACACACACACACACACACACACACACACACACACACTCTCGCCATAGCAGCATTAAGACTAGCTTCAATGGAAACAAAATGTTTGGTTTAAAAATTCTTTGGATTGATGGAAATGCTCTTTCTGCACATTGCTAGATATTTCACACATCTCTTTTGTTTCCAGATTGAAAAACCAGTAAACATTCACTCTTACCAGCAAACCCTTGGTAAATTGGGTAAGTTTTTACATTAACCGATATGTTACAGTGTAATGTAAAGTTTTTCAGATATATACTGTGCCTAGTTACAGTTAATAGGCTATGAAGGACCAACTGGGTAAGCCAATTTGCTACAGCACCCCCCTGAGACCAGTGCTGCATCTCTAGTTAGTTAAGAAGACCAAAAACAGAAGCTCAGCTGATTTTGAGTGAAGCAGCTAAACAATAACCTTCCCAAAATTTGTATTTGAGTGTCTGTTTTTCTCCAAACGGACATCAAATCATCACAAAAACCTTATTTTCCCACAGAATTTAGATTCTAAGACATATGTGGGGTCCGAGAGATTAATTAGGAGGTTCTCAGCCACCCAGGACTCCTTGCGTTTTGCACCTTGCTGGGTTTTTTTTTTGTTCTAGTTTGCAACCTGCAAATAGCAAAAAAGGTCTCTAAAAGATACAGTCAATATTTAAATGCTACTACCGTAATGGAAGCAAACAGCTTTACAAATTGTTTACCGTTCCTTTAAATGAGTGACTCGGCAAAAATATACATTTTACACAATTTTCCACATAACCCTGATGTAGTTTATTATCAGAAACATGCAAATCTTGCTTCTTTAGTTTAGAACTGGAGCAGCGAGGCTTACGTTGCTTACAAACACTACAACTCAACAGTAACCCAAATCGCTCAAATGGTTTCTGTAAAAACTTTTCCCAAAAATCTCTTTCAAGCTCTTCATTAAGGTTGAACAGACCTATCAATGTGATTGTGGACACAGCATAACTTACTGTGAACTATAAAAATAAACAGAAATGCAGACAGCCACTTTAGACAATAGTGTCTGTATTCACAAACCACCTCAGGAGCAGAAGTGATGATGGAGAATCAGTATTTGTGACACTGATTGTCATAAATACAGAGGAATCTGATCCAAGAATAGTCTTGCTTTGTGAACACCAGCCCTGGTGTTGTCTGTAGAGGCTTCACATAGTGGTAAAGGTCTGTTCATTTTTACAGCTTACAGTAAGTCACACTGTGTCCTAACCCACAGTGGCAAGTCTGAGTGAACTTAACGACTATCTGGATGTGGTAGAAAATTACACAAATTTCATATTTTTGATGAAAAAGACCAAAAACTTTTTTTTTCCTCCCCCGAGAAAGATCTCACCACTCTTGTGTAATTCGCATCTGTAGTTCAGGAAGCAGAAACTGATGGTGAAAGCAGTAGATGGAGGAGATGTTGGAGAAGATGCCAGTGATCACATCAGTAGGAATACCTGCCTCTGTCAATTTGGTACAGAACACCTACAGGGAAAGAAAGAGAAAATATGTATTTTCTGGATGTTGGTGTGTTTGTTTAACCATTTCCAAGCCTCTCCTCGAGGAAGTCCAGTATTATATGTAGTTAAAAAGCAGCTCCTGGTTCGACCAATCAGTGCTCAGTAAATTGAGCTCATGATGTCATTGATGATATTAACGAGTCTCTGTGGCGGCTGTGAAGGTGTCAAGGAAAAATATGGACCCAAGAAATTCTTGTTACTTTATATTGTTTTTATGTTTATTTGAATTATGAATGTGACTTTATTCTAATGTATATTGTGATAAACTCACTGCTGAGGGAAACTGTTTAAAAAGTGCTTAGATGCCTAAAATTTTCACACAATACTATATATATATATATATATATAAACATGCCATATTTAAGTGTGTTCTCTGTAGAAGATGTGTGAAAATCAACAAAAAGGTCATTCAAACCATTATTACAGCTACACATTTGTATATAAAATAAAGGGTAATATGACTTATGATTCTAAACCTTTACATGGCAGTGCATATTTCATTCATTTCACTGAAGTATGAATACAGTAATGCGCGTGTTCAAGTAAGGCAGATGGATTTTGGGAAAAGTGTGAGGAGTTAACGGGAACAGTAAAAGGGTTTGGGGTTGAACCTGCGGTTTGGGTTAGCAGCAACAACTCAAAAATGGAGCTCGGCAGAGGAAGTAAGATGTCTGAAACAGGAAGTAGTGTGTGTGAAATAGACATGCAGCTGAAACTTATATTCCATGTGTAGGACAGTGAAGATTCACATTGAATTGTACTGTTCATGGTGACAATGGCTTGAAGATGGATCTTCAAACACGGTGCCATACAGGGGGAATATAAGTCACTTTCATTGATTATCATTATCAATATCACCACGAGCAGCACAATCAAATGACCTGCATATGGAGTTATCCACATATATACTGTGTGTGTGTGTGTGTGTGTGTGTGTTACCTGGTCCAGGAGGTTGAGTCTTTTGACATAAGCTTCCTCTGTGTGAAGTAGCTCTTGGGCAATGTTGAACAGCTTCTGAGACTGAGACTGTGAGAAAAAGGGAAAAACAGACTAAGTAAATGGCCGAGAGGTACATCAGTTACCATTTTTCAGGTTTTCATTAAAGGTGCACTGATCATTACTCTTTCATTCCTATTTCTTTACAGCCAAATTGGCTACGCAGCTGATTTCTTATTAGCCTGTTTTTTATTATCCTGAAGCTCACATTATGTGGCAACAATCACACTTGTGCATTTCCAGTACTTCAGATTAGCACCAGTCACTACAGAAGAACCATTTTTGCTATTTAATAGGCCAAATTGGCATTTTATATTCTTAAAAATCTCTTTAAATCACATAAACGTGCTACAATGAAAGCAAGGTGCAACTGGCTATTTAGCACAATGAGTCATGCATAATTATGCTATGACATTTTGGAAATAGCATTCATAAACAGCGCATGTGCACTTATACACTCACCATGCCTCGTGTTTTTATCTCATAAAATACAGATCGGCCAAAATAAAATTGACAGACTGTAAATTTCATGTTTGGAGGAAAAAAAATTCTGGTGAGTTTTTATGACAAAATAACCCCCCCCCCATATAAGCATATGAACCTCCCTTGTACATTGATAACAGCTGCAATCAACACATCATTCACTCTAGAAGTGAGTTCTACAGATCCAGATCCAAGTCCAGCTGTGCTATGTAAGGAAGAACATTACAGTGATTTATTTTGCACATTTCTTTAGATTGGAAGAAAGTGCGCTCGGGTGATTTGAAATTAAAAGAATTGTGGTGCTTTTATCTGAATATTTAATAAAAATCTATTGCGATTGTGAATAAAGTATATTGACAACAAAAGAAGGTTTTGTGTTGTCTGCTAACATTTTTTCAGTATATTAAAACATTCATTACAATTCAAAAATAGTTTAGTCAACTTATTCGGCAATTATTATATAAACTGTTTATTATATAAATGATCAATTATATAAACTGAAGAGGAAAAAGCCTGATATGTATAAGTGTATGTACTTCACTCTGCATCATAGTTAAAATCTGAACTGAGTAGAAGGTATAAGAGTAGAAACTGTTCATTATCCATTACATACAACCAAAGATTAAATGTGAATATAAAAACAGGAATAGTTACACTAAAGACATCCAAGGATAAAAGAGATACTAAAATACTGCAATAATGATCCAGCTACAATACATTACAACCATAAATATTCATAATTGATGTTAAAAGGTCTAATAACTGAGACCATGCTCTGCTTCTCAGTCTGTTAGTTCTTGTAACAAAGCCTTTGGATTCACTGGGATTCCAGACTAATGCTAATAAACAAAATTTGCCTATATACTTGAACAAAACTGGTTTTGTTGATTTTGTTGTTGTTTTTTTTTAAATACATTAATCCATTCTCTACAGGAAACTTCAAAATGGAATTTTTCTGAAAATGTTATGAATGTAATACAAGCAACTTTTGCACGAGTATGTTGTCAAAATGGCGATTAAGTCTTCAGTTTTCAGTATCAGAATAAAGACAGAAAATCAGTATTTCACAGAAAATTACCCAGAAGCCTCAACTAAATATAACTGTGTCCACCAGAGAATACAACCAATGTCTAAAACTGAACTACGGAGGTGTTTACAAGAAGCATGGAGACATTGTCCCTCTTGGATTTCTTTACAAATTTAAAGCAAGTCTCAAACAGAATGGAAGGAGTAACAAAGGGTGGGCACAATAAATGCTGTAAAAAACAATCTCCTTGAAAAATCCAGTTATGTTACACTCAGCAAACAAACAGCATCTGTGCACTACAATGTGCAGAGGTGTTCTCCGCAGAAGAGGCGTTAACTTAAAAATCAATAAAACAGGTCATTTGACCTGCGTCTACGCTGTTTTCAATATCAAGACTTAGGAAAGGAGAAGTGTTTGAAAGGCCTTCTGTGCACAGGAAGAAACGGTTCCCCTTATATAAAGGACATGCCAATTAATGCCCTCTCTCTTTGGTACTAAATGTACACCAAAGGATACTAAGATTAATGTGCTTCCTCAAGAAATCTGTGAGGAAATAGAGGCTTTAAAAAAGACTTTATTAATGTATGTATACAGTACTGCACCAGGGTCTTCAGCTTTGGTGCAGTGTGTGAGATGTTTCTGGACTAGCTGTGCTTTTTATTCAGTGGGTGGTATCAGTGGAATAAAACAAAAGCACAGTGTAACATTTGAGCAATAGAATATAAGAAGGAGTGTGTTATTGTGAAATAACTTCATGGCTCTGATTTGGTCGCAGATGATCGCAGATCTTGTATACAGCAGTTAAATAAATGAAGTAAGAAATCAATTTGGCTGAGAACGTGGTGTTTAATATGTTTTAATATTAGCAGTTCCTTCCGCCAAATTAGTTCCTTAACAAGCAGCTTGTCAGAGTAAAGAGCTCTGTTCACTCGCTCCACAGTCTGATGTCTTTTGAAGTATGGACCGACTGCTCAGTGGTAATGACCGTTTGGGAGTTTAGTGTAGACTCATTAAAACTCAGTACAAACATTCAAATGGCTTGAGCGTCTCCTACAGCTGTCAAAGTCGTTTAGCAACGCCATCTCGGCAGAGTGATAGAGTGTTTGTGAAAAACCCGTGAGGTCATGGCGAAATAACAGCCTTTCAATCAATCAGCTTACGTGTTTGTTTACCTGTTGAATACGTCTTTTTGTGGAACATAGAATAGCGGCATCATGTGCATGCAATAAATAAATAAATAAATAAATAAATGTACACTCACTTTTACACTGGACTGCCATGTGCACACAATATACGTATTATTGTTATTTTTCATTCTATTCTTATCCATTTTATAGTTGAGATAAATTGACGCTCAAATTTATACACACTCCTACCAGATGTGAGTTCAGTCATACAGATGTGACAAAAGTTAAACTGATGAATAACAAAACTGGTGGTGAAATTTGCAGGCATTTATTTTACGATCAGATTTAACCGTATGCAACTTGAATAAGGGCCTTGATGTGTTAGCATAACAATTTCCAAACCTCTCCTCACGTTTATGCAGTATTTACAGTTACCTTTCAATACCTACATCAGCTAATCATTCACTGAATGAATCAGAAGTGCTGCTGATGAAATATTAACAAATGCATGCAATGATGGCAAACAATTCTTGACACATTTTAGTCTTTTAAGCAATTATTTATCTGTTATAAACTCATTTACTGGCAAACAACCACTAGTATCTGACCATGTCCATACATAATCACTCAAATTGCATCAATACAGACTCATTAAGAAAGTACATTTTAATCAGTACTTTTTTTTAATAGAGTGATCACATTTAAGCAAGTAGTGGTAACAGTCCTGTTTAATGTTACCATGTTTTGTGCATGTAAATGGTCAGTGAAACTGTCACTGTTTCCTTCCTAGATCGGTACTATAACTATAACAAAACCTGCTTTTTTGCTGTAGATGCTCAGTGTCCTTCCAGCTGTGCTGCTGATGGACAAGCACATGCACACATACACTCCAGGCAGGGCAGCACATGTCAGGAAACAGGAGGAGACATGCAACAGACTGTGTGGATTGATACGTCTGACAATAAAACAAGATGTTTGACCACATATTAATGTCACATAGACACTAAAGTGTAGTGCTCCCCATCACGGATAGGACAAAGAGGAGTTCTACTACTCTCTCTGTATCTTTGTACCCACTGCCCTCTGTGCACTCTTCACTCAGTCGTTCTCCTGCAGTGTGCAAAAGTTCTTGCCCACATCCTGTGTGAGAGCAGAGTCATTAAAAAGCTATCAACATGTCAGCTGCGCCTCTCTCTCTCGCTCTCACACACACACACACGCACATATATATATTTGTGGGCATGTATACACCATATAACACAACTTTCTTTTCAGAAGTCATAGTTGTCACAGCCTGGAAAGCCAGAAAACAGGAGGGCTACCGTCTCAGCAATGTGTGGAGGAGCTTAGGTGTGGGCAATATGAGATACGTGTGAGATGTATATTAGATGTTATCATTATTCTCAGAAATGTTCACAAGTCTCAAGTCCAAGCCAAGTCTCAGGTCTCTGGGGTGTGAGTCCGAGTGAAGTCTCGAGTCTCTGGGGTGCAGGTCCCAGTCAAGTCTCAAGTGCAAGTCCTTTTTTAAATCTCTTGGGTGCTAGTCTGAGTGAACACTCGAGTTTCTGGGCTTTGAGCCCAAGGTGAGTCTCTGGGGTTTGAGTCATGTCACCAGTGTCTAGGGTCCAAAACAAAAAGACTCAAGTTTGAGTCAAGTCTCAAATCTCAGGGAAGTTTGTGTAAGTCAAAATCTCAAGGGCTGGAGCCCAAGGTGGACCTCGAGACTTTGGGGCTGGATCCCAGGGCATGTCTTGAGTCTTTGGGGTGCGAGTTTGAGTAAATTCTCAAGTCTCTGGGGTGCAAGTCTAAGCCAAGTCTTCAGTCCCTTAGGATTGAGCCCGAGGCATTTGTCAAGTCTCTGGGGTAGGAGTTAAAGTAAAACCTTGAGACAGAGTACAAATCAAGCAGTTAATTCTCAAATCTCTGAAGTTCAAGACCGGGTCAAGTCTCAGGGATTAGAGTCTAAGTCTCAAGTCCCAGTCAAGACTCAAGTGCAGCTGCTTAAAGTGTAAATGTATGTTTACAGATGTGTATTTAGTACACAGCTCATCCTTGTGTTATGGTAAAAGCCTGAATGTGAAGCATCTATAAATCAATACTTGTAGTGTATCTTAATTTGTTAACATTAGTTAGTGAGCTGTGTTTACCTTCAGAAGTATTGTGTGTGTGGTGAATTTGACAATTGTTTGCTTTAGGCATAGGCTCCAGCACCCCACCCCACCCCCTGCGACCCAGGAGGATAAGCAGCTTAGATTATATATGTGTGTGTGTTTGCTTTATGCACTTGATTTTGCAAACTTGTGATAGAAAAAAATAATGTTTCATTACTTTTTTAAAAGTGCCACTTATGTTTAGCTGGGCTTGGGTAGATCCAAACATCGTACACATCATGCGTCATGAAAATATTGTTGAGTACTGTGATAAATGTTTGTCATATGGCCTGAGGTGCACTGGGAAAAACCTAACACAAAGACTTGCATGTGCGTGCTGTTGCTACTAGGGTGGATAACTGAAGGTGTGCATCAGGCCGTTAAGGTGTGTTTTTGTGTATGCACGAGTGTGTGTATGCTGTAGGGCGTTTCCTGTCAAGAGGACCACAAAAAAGAACTAAAGCCTCCTCAACACACCTGGACTATTGACACTCCCAAAGTTAAAGCCTCAGTCTCGGTCTCAGTCTCTCTCTCTCTCGCTCGCTCACATTTACATATTTTATTACTTTTAAATTGATGAAGCAAAATCATTCATGTTTCATTTCTGGAGAGATTGGATAAAATATAATCCCCTTCCACAAGGAAATGGAAAATAAGTGAAAGGAAAATAAAAACAGTGATTTAAATATATTCAAAGATACTCCTAAAACCGTGCAAGACCTGATGAACCATCAAAATGATCACCATCAAAGCTTTTATATGGAAAAGATTGGAAAATATCAAGCACCAATTTTTTTTTCAGGCTTTAAACAATCTGCAGCTTTTTTGTTCATCCTTCAACTGTGAAAAGACAACTCAAATGCTCTGGGTCTAAAAGGGCATGTGGCTGTCAAAAATCTGTTACTGAGAAAATGAAATGGAGTAACGAAACCGGATATCTGAAATGCAGAGTGAGGTTTTATGGACGGATGAGTCTATATTGGTAATTGGCATCACTTGGATTACCTGAACCATGAGAAAAAGAAAATGCAACACACTTTTAAGCCTGAACTTCGTGTACAAGAAACACAGATTTCTTTTAAAAGCTGAAAGCAGGTCTCCTGAAAAGAATGGAAGCTGTACTAAAGGCAAAGAGTGGGTCCAAAAACTACTGAAAAATCTGATATTATATTTAGTTGTTGAGGCTTCTGGGTGAGTTTCTGTTTCATATGTTTCCTGAACCCAGAAAAACGAATAACCTGATGGCTGTTTTGACTGGAAATTAAATACATGAAAGGGTGGCCTCTGACTTGGACAGTACTGCAAGACACACATTCTAACAATAAACACACTGTGTATGTGTGCACTTTCCTTCGATCGATCCCTCAACTCGATTAAAAGACACTGATAGCTCTGTCCGTCTGAAGGACCCTCATTAATCAAATTAATCTCAAGTGCTCCTTGGCTAGTTCTGTTTTATATGTTGTTTATGTTAAGAGAAACTCGTCCTTGATCAGAAAGCAGTTGTCGGAAAGCGCCATTCAATAAGCCAACAGACTTACTCCTAGACTTACTTTTCACTTCTTTGTTCTCAGGTTTCTGTAAAAGCAGTCTGAAGCCCATCCCTGTACCAACCCTCTAATAGACCTCTTTGTTCTGTATTTTCATAACACTTTTATGCATTTGCGAATGTATCAGTAGGAAGGAGCTTTCAGAAAATGCAAAGTATAAAAGGGAGGTGAAAGGATGGGCAGAGGAGATACAGAGACATTAAATCTCTGACCTCACAATGACTCAGCTGGATGTTTAGGAAGTGATTCTGTACATCATGGAATCTCAGCTTCCACCTTAATTTGTTTAGATTATATTGGAATGAATCTGAACTACTTTCAAAAATAAAACGGAATACACAAATGAGCCTGGTGGGGCTATTTACACAGTACGAATGTAGAACAAATCCAAATAACAATAAAACAGCAAGCTTTTGGGGGTTTTACATTTGTAAACGAGTGTAATTCATAAATATTAACATCATTTATAATAACTGATTCTAACAGTCCAAAATGGATGCAAGTGAATCAGACCATCAGCTTGGTGCAACACAATGCACCGCTGCATTTTCTCCCCTAATATCTGTGTGTAGGTTATCCTAAATCCATATTGAAGTAAATACATTATAGCTTAAAGTGAAACAGTGAAACAAATAAACAGTACTATTCCAAATACTATTTAAGCAGAAGTGAAAAGTATCAATTAAACAAAAACACCACTGCAGTGGAACTTTGTACATTACGTATCTGCCAGTGGGGTGCTTCTATTTTCCATCATTTTCTAAAGAAATATAACGTTTTTTTTATTTACCAATGAAATTATCAGCACAACACGGAGTGAAAAGTAGAATGTTGGATTGTTTACATGCATTTCTTAGTATTTGAAGTATATGTCCCCCGTTTGCTTCCATGATGGCATGTGCTTAAGCTGGCATGGACCTCACAAGTTTGTCAAAAAGCCTCTGATTGGTAGATCAAACCTGAGTCATCTGAACACAAGCTTCAATGGAAGGAATGAAACAAAAAAAATAAATAAAAATTAAGAGGCCTAACATGGTCAAAACACAAATATGCTTCAATTTAAACAGTGACCTTGAAATTCTAAAAATGCAAAAAAATAAATAATTTTTTTTTTATAATTTTAATCTTCATAACTTTTCTTTTGAAATATTTCAAAATTCTAAACCTTTCTGTTTGCTTCCAGGTTTAAATGAACAAAATATCAGAAGTATCAGCACTGAAGAACTGACACTTATTAGACTCTATTAGACTTTTCTTTTGTGAGATCTGTTTGGGCTGCTTTTTGGTATCCTGCCTTCAAAGTAACAATGACATTAAACCCAAAACAAGAACTAGTCATAAATTTTGATGACTAACACGACACAAGAGCTCATTTTCCTCATTAACATATGGGACTAGAAATAAAACTATTTAAAAATACTCAGGAAAGTACAACTCTATGAATGTAAGTACATGTAACTGAGTAAATGTAATTAGTTACTACAAGGCCTGTTTTCAAGCAAGTAGAAAATACACTAATAGGGTCAGGTCAGGGGTCTTAGAAAAGCAAGACTTATCAGAACCTCTGACTGGTGTTGTTTGAAGAAGCTTAGAGGGCCGTGGTGAGGAATGTTTATCTATTTGAGCTCAAGCTGTTTCTGATAACCAGCCAATATGGTTAATTTAGTATTGTACTTTAAAGCTGCACTATGTAAGATTAGGGGATTTGGGGACCTCTCTGGTGGAAATGCACTACACAGAAGTGTAGAGAACAATTTATAATATTGGTTGTGCTTTGGACCTCTTCCCCGAGTGGATGAATCCGATGATTACATGCATAATAGAGTTTTTGAAGAGAGCTCAGTCAGTGGAAGGACGCGTCTTCTGAGGATGTAAGTAAATGATATACTATTAAGGATATGGTGACAACAGTATACAGTTGATTTTGCATTTGAGACCTAAACATCTAGCCAGACTGTTTTTTTGAACCCTGCACATGTGATGTTAATACATGTGATGTGTGTGACAGGGTCTGTAAAACTCCTACGCTTCTAACTTTTAAATGATTATTTCAGGCATTAAAGGGCGACTTGCACCATATTTTAGCCAGTTTTTTTCCCGTCTAGTCCAATTCACCTCATACTCGATTGAGCATGTTGGGTGTCACTGTACTCACGGCTCTATCAATGCGATTTCAGAGATCATCCAGTCATCCAGTTCTGTGGAACTGAAGTTATGACGGATTCACTCTTATTGAAGCGGAGAACGCAAAACGCTTTCTGCTCAGGGATCATCATCTCCTCACAGACTGAAGAGCTCTCTTCCAGTGATAGTCTGTGACTCCCTCTTTCAGTTGGTACATGATTGGTTCCCAGGCACCTCAGAGATATAAATATATGGTGCTTTGAAATTGGATGAATCTTTTTAAATCACCCTGTACTGTTATAAATGTATAAATGTACTGCAATTATTTATATGACAATTTATCATCAGCTAAAACGTCGTGATCGGGACAGGTTTACAGACTTACAACCCAGAAGTTAAGAGTAGAAACTGATACAACGCTGATGATTCCAACCACGCGAGAAACAACCGAAATAATAGAGCAGAAACAGCAGCACCACTGCCACAGTTACCATCAACTGAAGAAGAAGAAGCAGAAGCACTTTGTCTTTCGAATTCATCTTTTTTTTTTAACATCACAAAGACACATTTCTGGTGTATGCTAATTTACACCAGCCAAAAGATTCAGACTACAGCTATCCCGTGATGTGCAAGAAATATTCAGTGACTACTGAGTGTCTGCTAGCAAGCGGTCACTGAACATAAAGCTTATCATGAAGTATTCAAAATACTGCACTGCTTCCGCTCACAAGTCAAACTGACGACCATGTGGAGGCCTTTTTTTATCAGTCTTGTCTCTTTCAGTGCAGCTTATGTTCAGAGACTCTCAGTATGATTTATTCTCTTCATGAGAAACTTTTGCACAAATGTGTAGAGTCCATGCCATGACATTATGGCAAAGGACATATTAGCAAATTCTGAAATTCATGTTAAAATTTCAAAAATTCTACTTCTCATTCAAACTGTTGTGCTGATAATGAAAACCTTACTGTTAAATGCAAAATAGAAGCAGTTTCACTAGTGGTCTCAGACTTGGACTCCACTGGACTCCACTGGATGCTGGCTCTTTCAAGGTTGTTAACAATATGACTACAGAAGTCTGACTGTGTACAGTCAAACAAAACCACAGACTCAGAATCTGAGTCACTAACAGTAGTTTTCCACTGCCTGTGGGAAGTGGTGTAGGTCAGCAAAATAAGGAACAAGCCGGCAAGTACACAAGTCCATATTCTGCCCCCCCCCCCAGATCACAGTGACCTACTCTCATGCAACACAGTGATGACACACTTTTTTTGCAAAAGCATTTTTTTTTTATTTCTAAGGTAATATAGAGCTGTTTGGTACAGATGACAGACTTTCTTTTTGGTTTGTAAGAAGGACCATCTAACAGGCTTGAGCTGACTGATGATAGCATAATCAACCAATAATCAATCAATCAATCAATCAATCAATCAATCAATCAGCCAATAGTGTCTACCAAGACTGTCGATAAAGGTTGACAATTGAAATGTCTAAAAACAGCTTTAAACTTCAATGCACAAAACTAATTTGTGCATTTGTCTTGTTCTTTTAATGAGCTTCCGTTTAAGGTTTCAGAACTTTCTGTAGCAGCTCAAGGCAGATATTTTTGTCTCCAAACTGTTGCCGTGCTTGTTGTTGTTGATAGAGGTGTAGCAGCCTTCCACCAACTGAAGTGCTTCACTCACGAAACATAAACCAGGGTTTGAAAGACTTTTACATTGTGATTATAACAGTTATTACAAACAATTAGATAGAGCATATGTCGCCTTTAGGTTACACAAGCAAAGACTACCAAGCCATAACCACAGTATAAACAAAGGTAGCTCTGGACAAAGAACAACGTTTCTCCAGTTTAAGCAGACACAGCAGGCAATGTGAAATGAAACATGTTACTGGAGAGCGGTACCATACGAGGACCGTCATTGTCAGCTTACATTAAGCCAGTCTGGAGGATCTCCTTTTCAATCATTTTCTGGTTTATTTTCTTGTCCATTATTCCAGTGAAATCAATTTTGGAATCGCATTGTTCTGAGTGATCATATAATGCATTATTCGCCTGTTCACTGGCTGCTTCAGTTGAAAGTTATTTTAAATAAACATTTTGTTTAATTTAGCTTCATTCAAGTTTCAAGCAACCAAAGTTACTTCAAGACTTCTACTTGAATCTTTTTCTAATGGGTCACTTCTAAAACTTTTATTTGAGTCATCTTTAGGAAAGGCATCATCAGTTTTACTCAAGTATGACTACTAGTGCTATTAGATACACTGCACCACATCAACACACACCACCATGGAGGCCAGGAATTCATTGTCAGCTGTGTCAGTTCTAAAGCATCATTTGTGAGCATGTAAAACCACACGAGCGTCATTTCTGGGAGGAAGTTAAGGTAAAATGGAATAAACAGGAAGCTGATGTAGCCCATCTATAGCATCTGTCGCCATGCACAATTTGCGTTGGCCATCCTCTAGTACTTCATAAATGGTCATCAGTGGTTTCTGACCCACAAGCCACTCACTCAATTTAGGGTGGTGGACCATTATGATACTGGCAAGTGTAAAACCAGTGTTTATAAGATTACACGACACATACATAACCCTTTCATTTATTGAGGTTTATTCCAACAGATGTCATTTATTATAGCACATGCTGAGATAACACACTTGTTGCAGTAAGTCTTTACACAGGTTTATGTAAGTTGTCTAAAAAAGGCTTATATTTAAGAGAATTAGCTCAGACTGCAGTCTCACAGTAAAAAAAAACATTATTTGAAAAAAACAATTCATATTCATATTTACAAGGATTATGTTATGGTCTATTCTGACCCAAGGCATTAATGGAGAATAGAAATATGTACAAGATTATGATTTATATGGTATTTTCCATTGAGAGGCATCTGTCCCAAATCCTAACCCCTAAATTTTAACTTGTAAAAATAAGTTTTTCAGGTTCAGGTTTTTTAAATGTATTTTTAAAGATATAATTTCTTTTCAAGTGCCCCTTAAGGCTACATGGTGAGCAGTTTCTCACCAAACATTTTCTGCAATTCCTTAAATCTTTAAATGTTTTACTGAGAAATGTTAGGATTTTAAGTGTATAACTGTGTTTCTATGAGTTATGCTCAAAATTAGCTAAACGTTTCCCAAGTGAAACACTAGAATGTGAGTGGGTTTGCAGTGTTGAGAATGGTGCACTGTATAAATAATGCCTGGTCAACAAGTGCCTTGTGGTTAAAAACTGACTGGAAGAATAAATGGGCTAAACGTTGGCTGGCATGCTGTACACAACAGATGGCTACAATCTGTAGCTGTAACTACAGCCTACCTAAATAACCTACCTAAAGTGGTGTTACATTATACGGCATGTCACAATGTAACAGCACTGAAAGTTTGCAAATGATCAGCACCGATCAATGTAATCTGAAACTCTTCCTGCCTCCCAGTTCTAGTGTTGTTAGTAAATCATGCAGCAACATAAGTTATCATTAATTTCATTCAAACCTCAGAATATTGTAAGAGTACTGAATTGTGCACATAGTATTATGAACTGAACTGAATCATGGGCTAAGTGTATTGTTACCCCCCTAATGTGGCCAGTGAGTGGAAGTTCAAGGTAAGCATTCCTATAAAGTGGATGGTAAATGTATGTATGTATGCAGGCGCTTCTTACTTTGCCCTCCAGACTCTCTGGTTCTTCACTGCTCCCCTCATCCAAGTCACTGTCTTCATCCTGTGTCGAGTCCCGCTTATTTTCAGTGGTGACACAAGACACACTCTCCGTTTCCGTGGCAATGCTGTCGTTCTTCTCCTCCTCTTCAATGGGGACCTCGTTTGGAAAAACCTCTCCCTCGGCTCCACAAGATGGGCTATCGATTCCACTGTCGCGATTTGGTATTTTCCCATTCGGTTCCGTCACTTCGTTATCCTGCACGTTGCAAGGAACCGCCATTAAACTACCACCGTCATGTTCTGTGTCGCTATGGTTACGCTCCAACTCGCTAAGGAGGCGTTCCACATCGCTGTGGTTGCCATCTGTATCGCTGTGATTAATGTCCAACTCCTTGCCGTGGTCAAGCTCATCCCGGCTGCCTGTGTCATTCGCACAGTCAATTCGTAAACAGTCTAAAGTAGGTAATTCCATATCCTCTGAACTGTGAAGGGGATTAAGTGCAAGTTCATCCACAGAGAAAGAGTTGGCCCCTTGTTCGTCCAGCTGAAGCTGCTTTGGGTTTTCGGGGGCGGAGTCACCCACACCGGTGGGTGGAGCCTCCATGCTCAGGTGGAGCTGTAGAGGACTCCTTGGTTGGACTCCTAGAATTGGGACCCTGAGAGACAAAAACAAAACAATCACACAAACTAATCAACAAACATGATTTATTTTATGTGAATGAACACTACTGGGAGTATGCTGCATAAAAAAATGATATCTTGGCAAGTGAAAAAGTATTGTTGACATAATATTTCTCATTATGAAACTATTGTGAGAATATTCTAAGATTATTCAACTTATTTCTATTCCACTGGCAGATAATTTAGCTTCTTTTTTAAGACATAATGCAGATAATTTAGCTTGTTAAATAAGCCAAGTTAAATAATCATATAATATTCAACAATCTCAAAGTGAGAACCATCAGATACATCAAGTATATGCATATATGTGCAATGTAAGATATGAGTCACAGGTGAACATTTTCCATCTTCCCTCACTTGCATCTGATTAACACTGACTATAAAGTAATGCTCCAACAGCAACTGTAACTGTGTAATGTGTAGTGAACATTAACCAAATAATTCTCTATTATTATTATTATTAAAGCTAGTTTTTGCTATTGCCATCTGACCTATGGCAATAGAAAGAGAGAGAGAGAGAGAGAGAGAGAGAGAGAGTGAGAGAGAGAGAGAGAGAGTGAGAGTGAGAGTGAGAGAGAGAGAGAGAGAGAGAGAGAGAGAGAGAGAGAGAGAGAGAGAGCGCGAGAGAGCGAGAAAACAGAGTAAGAGAAAGTGAGACAACAGTCTGGCCTTGACTTATTCCTCATATTGCAACCGCAGAACCAATATTTCCAAGGACAAGGAAGATAGATCTGCTAACACAGCAATATTGACCACAATAAGAGGCCAAACACACATACACACATTTAAATACTGGGCAGTATGGCTGCAGCCAATGTCTCATGACTGTGATATCGCAGTGCAAAACTGTGACAATATGCATGGTGCAGATGTGGCAATGCATCATGGGGAATATATAGCACTTCCTCCTCCCTCAAGTTCTAGTGTTATAAGCAACAACAGGATTATAGGCATCACTTCTCTTCATTCATATTTATGTTCAAAACATCACAAGGAAACCAAATCAAAACGCCAGTATGGCTTTAATCATTCTTTCAATGGTATCGAGTGCATCATACACACCAACCAGGTAGCATATCTTCTATACTGGTATCACTGTCACACAACAATATGGATTTCTTTTTATAGTGGTATTGTATATACCTAATGTCTTTTGATTTTGTACATATCAATCTGAGCAAAAAAACCTATGCCAAGTATTCAGACTGTATTAAAATACATATATATGTAAATGTTAAACTTTTAAAACGTTCTAGATATTAATGGTGCAAATAAAACCATTAATGGTGCAAGTTGCCCCATTAGACGCAGCAAAAATAGAACCCTTAGACAACAATTCAGCTCGATGTAGTTAGAGAAAGAAGGGTTGCGTGAATGATCCCAAGAACACCATAACTATAGTGAAGCGTGGAGGTGGACGCATCATGATGTGGCGCTGCTTCCCTTCAAGTGGTACTGGAGCACTACATGTCATCAAAGGCAAACATGAATTGAGCGATATACCAAAGGATATTGGAGGATCTCATTGGGCAAGACAGGGGACAAGATGGACATTTCAACAAGACAACAAACCCAAACATACAACCAATGTAACTTTTTTTTTTTAAACTGTATGCCCATCAGGAAGGACCCTTGAGACCGTTTAACAGGAGGAACGGACCAACATTGAACTACAGTGCTGCAAAAAGCGAAGAACTTCTTACCACACAAGTCTCAGCCAACAACGGCTTTGGAACAAAGTTCTGGATGTGTTTTCCCTTGTAAGTTTTGTTTTTTGAACCAACATTTGTTCTAAGTCAAAAGACGTTCTATGAGTAAATCTGAAATAGAAGAGTATTAAATAACAAAGTTTCTGAATATGCGTTTCCTCACTATATATCAACATTCTACTACCATTAAACCATTTTTTAAAATGTATATTACTCTTACCTGGTGTTCTCAAACTTCTCGATGAGTATGCCCACACTCTTGGCAGGCTGGTTGTTCTGCTCGGAGGCCAGAAATTTGGGCTTGGGTGGAGGGGTTGGGAGAGGGCGGCACGGCGCCGGAGGAATTCGCAGTAGCTGCTTGTCCTGCCCCAAAGCCAGCAGGTGCGCAGGCTTAGGGGGCACTGAAAGAGAGACAGAGACAGGAGGAGAAAGATTCAGGCACGTTTCATCACCACAGCGACAGCGAACATCAAGTTCTCCAGCTTGCATCCGAGTGACGAAGCCTCCATATTAGCTTTATCCAAATCCACTGACACGTAAAACAAAACAAATAGCAAAATATTAAACAGCTTTAAAGACAAGACAGAAAGGTGCAGACTCGGTCAGCTCTATGACTGACAGCTTCCTGCTTTGAGAACAGGAAGAAGAAATCATTCGCTGTGGTTGCACAACAATACAGACACACACACACACACACACACACACACACACACACACACACACACACACAGAAGTTCAGACTTTACTGTATACTGTACTACTGTAAAGAGTACATAGCTTCAAATCAACAACATGCAAACTCTTAGTATTTTTATATAGGGCTCTTTGCATTCTGTAGACAGAGGCATGTGTCATGACATATCACACTGAGCTCTGATACGAGAAATGACACTGCGGATGCAGATATGTGCGGCCTGTCGCGCTGAGCTGTGCTCTTCCCACTTCCTTCCTCTCTCTCGCTCCTCTCTCTCTCTCTTAATAGAGCAGCTACCAAAAAAAACAGCCTTGGTCAAGCACCCTCATGCTTCAACAAACACACATGAAAATGAAAAGAACCAGAATGCGCAGAAAGAGCAATACTAGGAAGTCTAATTTTATTTTCTATCATTTTTAACAGCAGTGCAGCCAAACAGGCCCTAACTAGGCCCACGTTGTGTAGTCACCATCACCAATTACTGCACCTCAACAACAGGTGGTAGCAGAGGCTGTCATGAGGAATGGACACGAGTAGCCACGCTCTTTCCTGTTGCATCTCAAATATAATGCATATTTGGCCCAATTGTACACAGTGATGAGTGGCAGAACTAAAGGGTGCTATGTTTCATGTACGTTATGACAGCAGACAGCCTTTTTTATTATTATTATTATTATTATTATTATTAATTAGTGGCTAACAGCAAACCACACATGGGCAGAAATGCCACTACTATTCCAATAATGTTATCACCATGGCAACATTTACACGTCTGCATGCCACAGTCAGTCGTGTACTGTCACTGCTGGTGCAGCAGTGGAACCAAGTAAGCCAATACATTTGTGAGTGAAATACGACTATTTAAAAAAGGATTTGTAATTTTACAATAATAGGAAGCTACTCACTTATGTTAGGTTGGTTGCCCGTGATAAAGCTTTCATGCAACTTTAGTTGCTTGAAACCTACATGAAACCAAATTGCACTCGAGTTGTATAATGTAAAGGGTCCTGCAATTACCTTGAAATCTGCAACAGCTGCAGGCAGTGCTTTACATTATAAAACAAGCCAACCAAAAGGCACTTTAACACCATTGATTTCACCTCCTCAATGGATAAGATAATAAAAGAGTTGGCCGGCTTTAAAGGAGATTCCTGTGGCTGACTCAAGAAGTTGAGAAGTTTTTTGTTTTTGTCCGTTTCCTGAGCCCTGATAAACATGGGTTTCTCAAGGCTAATTCCATTCTTACACAGAGCTCAGATTCAATTAAATTTTAAAACTAAATTCAAACTAAATTTTAAATTATAACAGAAGGGAAGAGTGACACGTGCTCCTTGATGAACTTGTGCTTCTAGGCTACGATGAGCGAGACGTCAATTAGGCTTTTACCGTAAAAGCTACTCAAACACAGGTCAGATAAAAACTCAAATTAATAATCAAAAACTCATTAAGCTGCTGCTCGTATTCACAGTGATGTACATTATATGGCCAATAGTTTGTGGACACCTGCTTATCTAATGTTTCTTCCAAAATCAAAAGCATCAAAAGAAGTTTGTTCTACTCTTCTGCAGTAACTGTCTCTACTCTATGGGGGATTCTTTACACTATATGTTGGAGCACTGCTGTGAGGATTTGATCGCATTTAGTAGAGGGAGCACTAGTGAGATCAAGTATGGATATTGGATGATTAGTTCTGGATCACAAATGCCAGTCCAATCATCCAATATCCATACTTGATTGCACAAACCACTAGCTTTGAGATGAGTTGGACTGGCATCTGTGATCCAGAACTAACCTCATCTCAAAGCTAGTGGTTTGTGCGCATTCACTCTAGAGAACACAGTTTCACTGCTCCGCAGCCCAATGCTGGAGGGCTTCATAATCCTCTAACCTATGCTTTGCGGCGCTTTTCTACGGAGACTTTTCTCCAGCTAAATTCACTAATAAGAAGGGGTGTCCACAAACTGTTCGACATACAGTTTATCCAAAACGTCCAGAAGGACTAGGGTGGTGAGCTAGACAACTGTAAAGAATAGATAGAGATTATAAAAACATACTACATACACCTTATGTTATAATAGCATATGTTGCAGGTAACTCAATACACACAACTAGTTGCATGAAAGTTGCTCAGCCAATCTTATTGTTAGACTACATATGGCTATTGTTAACACATGCTATTATCTGTTTCACTTCATTTTATGTCATGTTGCACTACAAGCAACTGTGAACAATTTTAGGCTAGATTTCTTAAAAAACTGTATCTTTGGTAGATTTGATTTTCTGCTAATATCAGCCCATCAGCAATAACATCTTATCGGTTCCATCTCTATCCTTTACCATCAGGACTTATTCATATGTACATCTAACACTTGGGGAAGGGAGACATCTAGCTGCCCTTAAAAGTAAGTCTGAGTCAACACTAATGAGACCACAGTTCTAGATCAGGGCCAAATAAATGCCTTCAAGAGTGCCATAATTACTCACAATATCTATATATTATTTGCAGGGCTGTCGAAGTTAACACGGTAATAATGCATTAACGCAATCTCAATAAAAAAAAACAGTGCCACTAACGCAAATTCTATTTGGCCCTGAGAGTCTTCCGTAGTACATGTTGAGCATCTCTCATTAAGAGTAGAGTGAGTAGCCACGTTTACATGCTGTTTACAATGCTGTAGCACTGTGGTATGATGCTAAATGTCTTTTATGAAGTCCAACTTTGTGTAACTTATTTTTGTACTAGGCTGCGACTGAATATAACCTCAGCACAATTGAAGTTTTATGTAGTTCTTATTTTCTTTTGTTACACATATCTGAACTGAGACACAGTAGTATGTGACTACATGTCTTATATTTGAGACTGCAGCTCCCTGATCTATTACAAATCCAATTCTGTGTTTTGTAGGTTCAGTATTACTGCCTAGTATGTGAGCGAATAAAACTCCCCTACAGTTTTCAACATAAGTACATTTAGCATAAAATGTGTTCACCGTTTTAATTGTAACATTTCACTTAAAAATCCTCATTTTCTATAACATTTACACAGATTTTTTTTTAAATGCGATTAATCACGATTAACAATATGAAATTCTGAGATTAATCGCGATTCGATTTTTTAATTGTTTGACAGCCCTAATTATTTGCCCTAAATTATTTTATACACATACTACTTAGGGTGTTCAACATTAAGCAACCCTGCCATGGACTGGCTATCTGGTGTACATATGTATACATTCAGCAGCAGGCATGGTAAAAAGTAATCACACTAATTACAGACATTCAAATTCATAAGCAGTAAAAATGGGGCAAGTTCAGAAACCAATCCAGTGTACAGGGCTGAGAGACTTAGAACATTTATCTTACAAAATTTTAGCTATTTTAAATTAAAATGAAGCATTATGGTGCATTCATACAGGTAAACAGGGAATTGTTGTAGAACAGAGGGGCCCAATCCTGGTCCTGGAGATCCACCATCGCGGAGAGTTCAGATCCAACATTCCTGTGTCTAATTTTCAGATGCACATGAAGGAATCCATTAATTGGACCATGTGTGTTATATAAGAGTTGGAGCGACACTCGGCAGGCTAGTAAATCATAGAAAGATTCAGTTCATTGAGGTAAACAACTATGACAATGCAATCATGCCAAAAACTGCACTGCTTTCCAGGTATTTTTAAATATTTGTTTTAAACAATCTATTGTTTACCATACCAATATTATTGTGTACAAAATACGGCAAACATCTCATTTTAAGTTCCCTGCTCAACAGTTACTATAAGGAGAGGTCATTCTAAATACTTACAGTTATTTGTGTTCTATCTGCTCAAAGGCCTATACTGGCGCCATAAGCTGTGCATGGACCCCTACGATTGCCACTTGTGAAGTAATTTGAAGATGGTCGCTCAGTTCTCATAGGGAGTACAGTCTACAGAAATCAATGTATTTTACATCAAATTCAGACAAAAACAAAAACGTACCTGATGGCCTTGGTTGCAAACAATGACAGTTTACTCATATTAGCCTTTCATTTAGCAGTAACATTGAAGCACTGACTTCCAGTAACTTTAGCTAAGTTAATATTATCCAGCAGCACTCCTGAAACTCCTTCAATCTAAACAATTCACGTGAGTAGCATATCCACCATTCAAATCTAGCCTGGGGCCAGTACCCCTGTGGCCTCACCCCTAGTTCTGACTCTAGATCTACCCCTAGATCCGTCCCTAGACAGAACAATTTCAACAACTTCTGTAACTATTCCTGCTAGACCCTAAGGGCTTAAGGGTAGTGCTGATCGCCAGTTTTACTCACACTCATAATAAATGAATTGCCTAGTTGTTTTTTTTCCCCCTCCTGAAGTGCCTCAAACTGCCTCTTGTCAAACAACACTGACTGATTAGAACCCAAACCCTAATCCAAGCTGAAGGCAGGAGCCGAGATTATCAAAAACAATGATGAAATTCAGGAACGAAAGACGATTCCATCAAGGCCGCTAAACCAAATTCAAATCCTAAAACGGTCAGCAAAACTCAAAGGCTTGTGACCACCTCAGAGGCCAAAACCTGATCAGATAATATTTGAGAAGAATTCCTGGTATGTATTAATTTATCAAGGAAAATAAAACAAGCAATGCTCATATGGGAACCACCTCTCTTTGCTCCCCACCTTGTTATGCCATCCAGTAGAGGCTGAAACACAATGCAAGCTCTTGTAACTGATCAGTCTTTTTGCCTGCCCTGAAATTCTGCCAGCTACTTCAGGCTTTACTTCTGCGGTATTTTGTGGGTTTTCAGGCATGACTCGCTCCTTTCAAGGCCATATGCTTCAGCTTCCACTCACAGCATTCTCCTTCTACTCAGAACAGAATATCTGAACAGAATTCAGCGCTGAAAGGTCAGTCAGTTCTTTATGCAGCACTCTCATGAATGACCACGGTTAACACAACAGACAGAACAGATTATGTGTTAACAGATAAAAGTTTGCCTTTGATGTGATACTTTCACATCGTGCTTTTGATTTTGAGTGTCCCAAATCCGGTATGGCTCACATTGTGTAACTATGACTGTTAGACTTTTCTTTAAAGCTTGTAACATAGATTAACATGTCACCTTCTTACGGTCTTACAGAGACTCTGTCAAGAGTCCTGGCATACAGCTGCAACCACTGTTTACCATTTATAACTGTATATATATCTGACTAAAATGCACTGGTCAGGGTGCCACTCATATTCAAAGTCAGTGATGTATCCAGGACTTTCAGAAGGCCAAGAATGATGTTTATTTCTCACAAATTTGCCCACTCAATGGAAAATAAAACATGATTAGTTCATTCCACTGTCATTTTCTAATTATGTAAGTAAAGCTTGTTCTGCTTCTGAAGGCCTAGATAATGGGAGAGCTTGCTTGGATGTATCTACCTGATACATAATGGGGGGGGGTCTTAGTTTGTTTTTTTTGGATGTATCAAGAAGTCTTGTTTCCAACCAAAATGTAACAATTAAAACAGAAGATGACTACATTACTTGCGAAATTTAAAAACAGCAAGTGGATTCTTTCAAATAACAACGGCCACTGCTTCTAAGTAATGGTTCACTGTTGTGTAACAGGCAAACATCTGTCAATTACTGGTGCTGGTATAACTAACATAAATCAAGTGATTGCTTCCAGCAGCTGACTCTACTAGAAGCAGTTGCTTTACGCTTACTTTGACCAAACAAACAATGAGGCTCAGCCTTTTTATGCCCTGCACAAAGTCAGTTCCATTAAAAAAATGGCACCTTTGGTAAAGATGGGTTAAAAAAAAACAAAAAAAAAAACACACACGTCATGACAATGATGTCTTTATGGTTAATTACCTCAGTCTCACCCTGAAAAAAATCTGAGAAATCTTATTTTTTTGTTTGTTTGTTTGTTTCTGAATGTTCAGGAATTCTTAAGTGCTCATTCTTGACTTTCTCCATCACTGGAATATAAAGAGGCTGAATTCCTACAGTCATTTATCAACATGGGGGTATTTACTAAGGCTGGGTGATAAAATGATAATGATAATTATTGCAATATAACTTTCCTCGATAGAAATATTAGAAAATGTTCAATAAATTTTTCGATATAATAGACCATTCTCACACTTCTGTGATCTAGCGACAGCCCTGGTGACGTTCTCTAGTGCAGGGAAAGGGACACTACTCAGCTGGCACCATGAGGGGGCGCACTTCTGAGTTTTTCAACATCCCATGTTTCAACATGACGTCGGTCAAGGAGTGAAATGAATCGCCAAATAGACTTTGACAATGTCTGAAACGTGATACTATTACTATACATTCCCTGTTTGAGTGGAGTGATCCATTCTCCTGTGACCAAGTGTGATTGACAAGATAAGTGGCGTAACTGTACTGGCCAGCGAACTCACCTCTTCCTAACGTCCTAACAAGCTTTAGCAGCATGAAATCATGTCTGCTCCTCCCAACTAAAGCGCTGTTACAGCGATCAAAATTTCATATTTTATTATTAATGCATTTCCAAGCAACAAAAGTGAAAGAAAGAAGACGGTTCATGCAAGTTATAGCCCTGATTTAAACAAAAGTAAGCTAAGGTGTGTGCGCCACTGGTGAGCGGGAGCACATCATCTTCCCAGGCTAGCTGTTTTTAACTTGAAGCAGCGCTCCGTCACAGTATGGTAAACTGATTGATCTACAGTAACAAGAAGACAAAAAAAGCACTGATTTCAGTTTAAACACAAGTAAAAGGAAGACACTGTTTGTCTAGTGTGAGAGAATCACACTGCAGTTAATACTTTCATCCCTCAAACTACTACAGAGAAATCCAGACGTCCGCTATCTGATGTATGAATACTGTGATATGCTCTGACATGGGCGTGGTAGGAGTGATGGCAGCGAGGCAGTGGATCCATCATTGACCTACCAAGCCAGCTAATGTCTGCTGTTGGCATTACGCTGACAACTAAACAGTTTAGCATTTGTAACCAGATAGCCTAGCACTCATCACCACACAGCTAAAAATAATCTGTTTTCTTTCTTAAATTACGATTATTATAAAAACTGCGGCTGTGCTTTTCCAGCTGGTAAAAACAGCTCACCCAAAACCTTCGCCCATCATCACATGACAGATTTGTGAACTGTTCCACTGCTTGGCGAGTGTTTGTCATCTTCTGACCATAAAGAATAGTTTAAAACGACAATTAACCACTCAGGAGCAAAAATCTGCCTTCAAACTTCAAAGAAATTATGATTTGACATTTATAGCAATATGTATCAATATGGACTCACATGAATTGTGTTTGTGATAACATTTTTGGCCATATCGCCCAGCTCTAGTATATACAAAAGAAATAAGGCATTAGCGCCAACCTTCATCAATCAGGTAACGGCCATTAAAAACAACACACCTAAAAAAAGGCCCATATTTGCTGGTAGGGCACCAATTAAGAGTTTTTCATTTAAAACAACTGGAGCTGTTGTGAATCAGCCTGCAAGAGGATGTAAGTGTATTTTCCCCCCATGTACAGTAAGAAGGATGGTTAGAGAGGGACACATCCCTCCAAGGATCATAGTTGGAGACTGGCAGAAGATATTAGCATTGTATGGCCAACAAGTCTACAATTAGACACCAGATCCACGCCAACAAAGTATTCAGAAGGCATGCCAGAAAGTCTTTCATCTAACCACAAACATAAGCACTACTGAAACTTTGACTGGAACTGGGTTCTATGGTCAGATGAAACAGAAATAGAGCCTTCTGGCCACAAAACACTGAAGGCGGGTTTGGAAAAAAGAAAAAAGAATGGTTATACTGACAATAACTTTACCGCCACTGATGGAGGATCTGTCAAGTTTGGGAGTTGTTTTTCCTTCCAAAGGGCCTGGAAACCTTTTTAATTTCATGGCATCATGAACACCATAAAGTACAAGGGGATCTTTTTTAATGAAAATCTGGCTGCCTCTGTTCGGATCTTTCAGTAGGACAATGGTCCAAGACACATGTCCAAATCCACACAAAATGCTTACTGGCCATAGAATCAGCTTTCGGCACAGTCATCCCAGTCCTCTGACCTAAATCCCACTGAAAGTTTGTGGTTTCATTATAATTATTATTTTGATGAAGGATTCTGTTTCCCATTTATTTCAGTTAAAGAGATTTCTCTAATATTTTCATAGTGCCACTTAGGTGATTAACCCCAAAGGACATTTTTTGTGACCTTATAATTTTACACAGGGTGCCAATAATTATGGAGCTGGCTGTAAATACCTTTGTTGGGTTGATCTAATTCAGAGATCCATTACCTTGAGGTTTCTGTGAGATAGCCTTCCTTGGTGCAGCTATGGGCTGTGGGCTGGGATTCTCTATAGTGTGGGTGTGGCATGGTCTGGGAGGAGGCGGGGCTTTCTTTTTCAGCACCAAATCCACTGATCCACAGGAATACTGTAGGACTGAGGTGGAGAGATCTAGAGAGAGACAAAAGGTAAAGAGAGATGAGAACCAACACACACACACACACACACACACACACACACACTTCACAAAGTTGTCCTCTCTCCTTCTGAAATATCTGAAACAAGAGGAGAAGCTTGACCTTCACCAGGATGTTTTACCCCAGAATGTCTCTCAGCCAGGGAGAGAGAGATTGCACCTATCGATCGGTCAATCAATACATGGTTTCCAGAGGTACAGAAACAGTGATAGTCAAATGCATTCTTTTTCTCCATCCCTAGTCTAAGCCTCAGTCCATTTTAACAGCAAGGACATTGAAAATGTTTTATTCAAACCACCAACAGTCCTGCCTTAAGGGGAACTCTTTTTTTTTCAAATTCTTACAATTTCTGCATAATTAAAGGGCCTACATCTGACATTTGTCTTCAATTTTATCTTTTTTTCTTCTGAGACATTGTTTTATGATGGTCGTTAGATGGGATTTTGGGCTAAAATGTATTTTTTAAAAGCCATTCATGGTAGGGAGCTTAATGCAAGATGCTGTAAAGCAAACAGTCCCCAAAGAAACCTCAGAAGACCTGCGTCCAATCATTATAAATAAATTATACATTTCTCTACAATGAACGATTTCACATCAAACCACTCTGAATGACCTTAATGTCTCATAGTGGTGTGCCTTCCAGCTTCACTATTACAAAAGTCTCCATCTGAAATTGGCTAAAAATGTTACCAACTACTGTGCAGAATGCGACATAGAGCAGCAAGCCTATGATGCGTAACACACATCGTCATTAAAAATCTCTTTGTTCCTCTACACTATTCGGAAATCACAGCAGACCTTCATAGTGTGAAAACATTCTATAACAACTGCTCCAACGGGATAAAATAACGGAATAAAATGATTTTAAAGCACAGGTCTAAAAATGCACAGTCCCAGTCCTGGAGCACCACAGCCCAAGATATTTTAGTGCTTTCTTGCTCTAACACACCCAGTTCAACACAGGAGGGGATTGTTAATGAGCTGATTAGCAGGAGCAGGTGTGTTTGAGTAGGAAAAACATACAGAACAAATATTCAGATAAGGGTTACTCCAAGATCTGGAACTCTGTTTAAGGAGAATTCCACAGATTTTTCTACATTTCTGCAAAGCCATTCGGGGTGGAGAAACTTCCTCAGATTTCTTCATTTCCAGACATCATGTGTACAACATAAACAAAGCCTTTTTGTTTACTACCACCAGTGAACCTACCATATGTCTTAGGTTTCTTAATGTAATGTTAGTAATGGTACAATAAAACAAATGGTGCGATCAAATAACAAGATGGGAATTTGAGCGGGATTCATGCCGTTTACTAAATGGTTCCACATTCTCTTTAATGTCCAGAGAACTGCAGTAAGCTATATTTTGCTGACTGAGGCTTATTTTAGCGATACTAACTACCATTATGGAGACACAGGGCTTTCTTACAATAATGATAAGATGCATTTCCTTAACACAATGTAGATTATAAGGATAACACTCACACATGATGCTTATAATACTGTTACACATGCCTTTCTAATGTTGTTTTCACTTCTAGGCGAGAAACACCAGAGTTTGGGTTTTTGTGATTGATATCTTTTTCATTTGGTTCGGTTGGTTTCACACTGCAAAGGCTGCAAAGTGCACCAAATGTCACACACGTAGTTCTGCAGGGATACAGTCTCTCTGTTACTCTCACATTTGCCACCATAAAGACAGTTAATAGAGAATAGAGACGCTTAACATGTACACTAAATTGCCAAATGTTTTCACTCCCCCATCCAAATCATTGCATTCAGGTGTTCCAATCACCTCCATGGCCACAGGTGTATAAAGCCGAGCCCCTAGGCCTGCAGACTGCTTCTACAGACATCAGTGAAAGAATGGGTCACTCTCAGGAGCTCAGTGAGTTCCAGCGTGGTACCGTGATCAGACGCCACCTGTGCAGCAAGTCCAGTCGTGAAATTTCCTCACTACTAAATATTCCACAGTCAACTGTCAGTGGGATTATAACAAAGTGGAAGCGATTGGGAACGACAGCAACTCAGCCACGAAGTGGTCGGCCACGTAAAATGACCGAGTAGGGTTAGCGGATGCTGAGGGGCATAGTGAGCAGAGGTCAATCACTACAGACCTCCAAACTTCATGTGGCCTTCAGATCAGCTCAAGAACAGCGTAGAGAGCTTCATGGAATGGGTTTCCATGGCTGAGCAGCTGCATCCAAGCCTTACATCACCAAGCATAATGCAAAGCGTTGAATGCAGTGGTGTAAAGCGCCGCCACTGGACTGAGCAGTGGAGACGTGTTCTCTGGAGTGCCCAATCAAGCTTCTCTGTCTGGCAATCTGATGGACGAGTCGTGTTTGGCGGTTGCCAGGAGAACAGTACTTGTCTGACTGCACTGTGCCAAGTGTAAAGTTTGGAGAAGAGGGGATTATGGTGTGGTGTTGTTTTTCAGGAATTGGGCTCGGCCCCTTAGTTCCAGTGAAAGGAACTCTTAATGCTTCAGCAAATCAAGAATTTTAGGAATAGGATGTCACTCAAGTTCATATGCGTGTGAAGGTAGAAGAGCGAATACTTTTGGCAATATAGTGTGTGTGTGTGTGTGTGTGTGTGTGTGTGTGTGTGTGTGTGTGTATTACCATCAAAAGCAATAATAAATCAACCTTAAACCTTAAGTGGAATAACGAATAAGATTCTACATTCTGTAATGAATATACAATACAGAATGTAGAAAAAAGAAATCAGCATGTCATTGCACAGAAATATTTAGATTAACCAATAATAACCGATGATTACTGGTAGAGGCCTATCAGAGTAACAAATGACATAGATCTATGAAAACCGGCACATATTACTGACTAGTAATCATGATACAGTGTTCGCCGTTGGAGTCACTGTTATTGTCTGCAGTTGGAGGCCTTATAAATCTAATAAATGAGAAATGGATCTATGAAAACCAGTGACTACTGTCAAAAGTAGATCATCGTGAAACTTCTCTCTTTCTCTCTGCATATGTTTGCATGGTTTATGCTCATGATAATCAGATGTAAATGTTGACTTGCATGCCCCTAATGCCCCATATCATCCAGTGTGTTTGTGTACCATCTGTTTCCTAAGGGCTCACAACCAACAGCGTAACTTTGCAGCATTATTCCACAAAATGCTACTCCCATCCTCCACTCTACACACACACACACACACTTCCAGTCATCGTCTGTGCTCTAGGCTGGTGTGGAATCAGCTTCCCTCCATTTCCCTTAATGAATCCCATTTTGCCTCCTGCCCCATCAACACTCCCAAACTGCCTCAGAATTCCCACTAGCACTTTCACAGCTTCAGCACTGGAAAAAAAAAATCCTCCAATTTTCCAGAATCTCATTCCAAATGCAAAGACAAATCCCTGAGGAGAAGGTGAAGTATCCCAGATCAGTTCTGCCTCTGGGCAAATTCAGGGTGAAAATGGGGGAGAGAAAAAGAGAAAGAACAGAAAAATATGGGTTGGTGTGTTACAGAAATTGAGGAAATTCTATGTGAGTCTTTGAAGCTTATCTAGGACAAGAGCTATTTTACACCCAGCTGTGCCTTCAGCAATGCTGGAGGTGTAACTGGGTATAATATTGGTCCAGCCCCATTCAAAGAAATGTACATCCCCATACATTTCCACCCTTCTCACATTTTGTCTATCATTTGAACACAGCAGCTGCTCTTTACATTGTGTGAAAACTTCATGACTGTACCCATAACAAGTGCTTCAAATTTACTTGGAATACAATCTCTTTACATTAACGTTCTTGCCTTCTCCTGCGAATGTATTATTTTAGACATGATATTCCTGGACAGCGTCACTTTTCCTGAACACCCATGGTGAAGGTCTTGTGACGTCATCTTGTGCTTGATTTTTTATTGTTCACCGTTTACAGAGGACCCAAGGTGCCATGGATTTACATGCTTTTTTTAATTACATTCTTTTCATGATGAGATATATGTCACAGCAAAATGCATACAGTTCTCTTGGGATCCTGAATTATTTCCATCAGTATCATCATGACTCATACATGTCATGATAATGACATGAATAATTCTATATCTTGAGGAAACAATTAAAAATAACTTATTACTGAAGAACAGAGTGAAAAATGAAAAACAGAAAGAAGAAATATACAAATGTATGGCCCTTTAGTGCTTCCACAGCTTGTCTTATTCAATCAATAATTTTAAAAAGCAGCAATCCACAGCTCATGACTGTGTATACGGATCTGAATGGGTCATATGGAAATCAAGCATTCCATGCCCAATACTCACCTCAACAGCCGATTCTATCACCACACCAAAGCGGTTAGCTGTTAACTATTCATTACTGTTGCTTCACCACACCGTTGCAGCCTAATTCTAATCTCTTTGGCAAATAAGACCCTGTGACACTACAAATAATGCTAGTCTAAGCTTGTTTTGCTTACGAAGCACTGATGGATTCCAAGATTAGTGTTTTACTCTGTGCGACCTTGACACCTCTCATTGCGTAGTGACCGTTAAAGTGTAGACAGGGTAATTTAACCATGTGAATTTAAGATCCATCATGACAACGAATCGTACACACATCATCTGACACTTGTCAAAAAATATTAACATCTGACTGACGTTTAGCTTTGTTATTTTAAACGGACATTTGATGACACACTGATTGGACTTTACTGCAGCTACGGAAACAAACAATACACTCCTCTGTAATGCTAATTCACAATGTTTCCGCATCAGAATTGGGATTGGCAGATGTGTGTGTATTGTGTATCGCGTGATATCGGGCTCACGTTGGGTATGGGGTCACAGTTTTCATATTGGTCCATCCCCAACTACGTATTCTTTTCAAGCAAGAATCTTCACGTTTCAGCCAATCCAAAGCTAATCTTATTTGGACTAAAGCATTTTTGTTTTATTAATGATATTCACTAATTAATACTAAAGCTAATGTGATCAACTCAACAAGTGGACAATATGGCAAAGATGTCATGTCTCAATACGAGTAGTTGAGCTTTACCATCTGGTTAAAACACACCATCAAAAACTACGTATCCACTGATTTGTAACATGTCACATCACATGCTCCAATTAACTCTCAATATGCAGGACAAATTACACTCTTCGACTCAAACATGCAGTTGAAAAAAAGGGATTAAGCACTGATGTTATCTAAATTACTCAGATAAGCAAATTGGGCCATAATTTATCACAGAATATTGTTCAGCCCTAGTATAGGTTATATCTGAACACATGGCTATTTATTAAACAGAATTATTTCAATAATTACTTTAAGCACATGAGTGAAGTCAATGAATGTCAATCTGAAAAATAAACTGCTGTTAATAAAAAACTCACCAAGAAATGACCTTGAAGCATATAAAACAAATCTACATAACAATGGACTAAATGTATGTGTTTGTTCTATCTACCTAATTCTCAGTCTGTATATTTTCTGTGGGTCAACTTACCTCTAATTAGTAAGCATAAGAGCTCCTCAATCAGGCAGATCAGTAGTGATGAGAAATGAGAGAGTGAAGGATGGCGATAAGAATGTAAGGGAAAAAAGAGAAAGCGTAGTTTCTTACCATGAGACGATGCCTTTCTCTCTCTTTTTTTAGCTCTCCTGTGTAATCTCACCTACTTACTAACCAGTTCAATCAATTTCTAGCTCCTAAACACTCCCTCCAAAAGCAGCCGTGACTGAGCCTGTGCTTGTATGCGCAGAGCAAAAGCGAGCAGCTGCACTTCCAGTTCCCTCCCTCCACAACCTGCTGTTTCTGCAGAACACACACACACACACACACACACACACACACACCCTTGTTGCCAGGTGAGTGCAAAAAAACACCTGTGTCCTGGGACTGCACCTGCTGTCCTCAGCAGTCAGTAACTGCACCTGCCAAACCTGCTCTACACACTACAGATGTGTTTTCGTCTGAGTGACGAAGAGGTGAGCGGAAACACTCACAGTAACACATAGAGGAAAGTCCAGAAAAACGAGAGAGGTAAACCAAGAGGAAATCGATGATAATGAAAGTTTTACACCAACAAATACTCTCGAATCCAATTAAGAATGCACAAACTCCTGTGCAACTGACTGGAAGCAGTTTTGGTTAGTCTTTATAAACCCAGTGCTGGGACTTGTGGTATGGAATCAATTGTTTCATTGTATTAAATGAGGCTTAGATTTGACAGATAATCCAAGCCAATCTTTGTATTCTCAGAGAACAGAACGTTTAGGTGACGCCAAATTTTATTCATTTTACTGGTCTATACAAATAAACGCTACATTTCTCTAATAATGTTAATTAATCCATATGGATTCATTTCTACGTACAATTGTACAATTTCTATATCATTTATTATTCAGTCCTTTCATATCCTCATCAACATGGTCACTGACTGATTGAGGTACATGAATCATCTGCATTCCCCCTGAATTCTCTTACTGGTGCCTCCCTGTTGTACAGAAGAAGCTTTGGTTAGTCTCGCTATACCCACTATACTCACTAACCCAGTGTGTCTCAACAATGGCTTGATTTGGTACAGTTTCCCATGACTACCAACCAGTTTTACACGATTTGGCTAACATACACATGACGAAAGCAGTAATTCTGCCTTACTCATTATTTGATTTGCTAGAAAAATAAGTGCTACCCCATTTCCATTCACTGGCACATCACAGTGATGTTCATGCATGGAAACTGAGGCTTCTGAGCTGTTGCCATCAGTCTAACCATGGCCAGCAGCTCCCAATCCCAATCACTGTTGCATGTTTTAGCCTTTTGCTCCAGGACAGCTGACCAGTTCACAAAACGGTTACTTAGCTTATAAGCAGAAAAAGATGGGTTAAATCTAGGAAAACACAAAAAGACTGAGACTGGGACTAGCGCAGAGGATCACCTGGAAAATAAGCACCATTAGTAATATTTACATGGCTTAACATGTACATTGGGCCCAAACAAATTTGTGTGAGAAGTACAGTGCCATCTGCTGGACTGAACACTATAATTCAGCATTTGCTAATCTGCTCATTCATTATGAAATCTTTCTTCTAATCGCCTCAGAGCAGCCCTTGAAATTAGACGAACCAACATTTCAATTAGATGATCTGAAATAAACTGAACTGCCTGAGAATGTACTGTATGATGCTGGAAGAACATCTTGGAGTCATTTACAGACTGTTACAGTGCTATGCCTTTGATATTAATGGCCGGAGTATTTAACTATACGAGCATGTTTGGGGAGTCACTGCAGCAATCGGAAAATTCCAGACATCACCCATACCCGAATGTTTCCAAAACAAAGCAAGCACCTACTCAACTCCCCTGCTGTTTTCATGCAGCACATCTCTGATGTAAGGACAATGGAATATTTTTAATCTGTCTCATTATTCATCCTGTTCAAAAGCTCAAACTGAAAAGCATTTAGGATTAGCAAGAGCTGCATTACTGGAAACTGAAACCTGACTGGCACAAGTGGAAGAAACTTAAGGAGTGAGAACTAAAGTGAAATCAGTCTTGCATATTTGGTCCCCAAAGCCTTTATCCTATTACTGATGGGGTTGGTTGAGGTCTTTTCTGCAGTAGCGATAAGTGGTAATATATGAGACTATTACAGTCTGGCCTGACCTCCTTCTGACACCACAAAGCAGAGCGAACAAATCAATATGAGAGAGAGAGAGAGAGAGAGAGAGAGAGAGAGAGAGAGAGAGAGAGAGAGAGAGATATCGAAGAGACACCGCCATCCCCCTGGAGCTTTTCTGACACAAAAACTTCTCCAAAACAAGCTTTCTGACCTCAATCTTGCTTTCTGTTTGTGTGTATGTGTGTGAAGACACATACAGTCAGTCACGCTGACCATGATCCCAGAAGCATCAGTTCTTCTAATTCTGGTGGAATGAATCCTATGAGCAGTTGGCATTAATTCCTTGTTAAATCAGGTCATTTGTAGCAGAAGCTGTGTCAAACAGAGGGTTCAGGCTTTAACCGTGGATTAGAAAAGATGGGTTTATTTAAAAAAAGGACTGAAAGAGAGAAAAAGGAGAGCTGGTGGTGGATGTTAAAAGTTGGCTGTTGGTCAAAAAGGACTCGGCTGGACAGTGTTTCTGCTTTTCGAGGAAAAAGATGCACCACATGGACATATGCATACACATCCACTGCGTTGCGTAATGTAGGCCAGATACTGTCTGCTTTCTTTTCCCCCAACGAGTGTCCCTAAATGGTTCAGAGTGTGTGTGCTGGTGTGTATGTGAAAAGAGGACTGAATAAGAGAGACTGAACTGGAAAACATCAACGCTAAAGTAGGCCAAGACTAAACTTAGCTGACACCTCATTTAAACTCTCTGAGTATACAGCTTCAGCCAATAATAATAAGTTGCAATTGTTATGTTGGCAGTCTACTTCAAACAAAGAAAGAACTCAACAAAATCAAACCACCGCTGAACACGCTGCATTAACTAGGCTTAAAAAGAATGTCTCAGCGCTGGACAAATCACAGACATGAGAAACAATGCAGTGATCAGGGCCAATCACAGTCTGGATAGGTCTCAGAATAAACAACACGGTGATTAGGACCACTCACAGTGAGGGGGAGGTCTCAGAATAAATGACATGGTGATTAGGACCAATCACAATGAGGGGGAGGTCTCAGAATAAACAACAAGGTGATTAGGACCAATCACAGTCATTGGGAGGTCTCAGAATAAACAACAAGGTGATTAGGACCAATCACAGTCATTGGGAGGTCTCAGAATAAACAACAAGGTGATTAGGACCAATCACAGTCATTGGGAGGTCTCAGAATAAACAACAAGGTGATTAGGACCAATCACAGTGAGGGGGAGATCTCAGAATAAACAATATGGTGATAAGGACCAATCACAGTGAGGGGGAGATCTCAGAATAAACAATATGGTGATAAGGACCAATCACAGTCAGTGGGAGGTCTCGGAATAAACAACAAGGTGATTAGGACCAATCACAGTCAGTGGAAGGTCTCAGAATAAACAACAAGGTGATTAGGACCAATCACAGTCAGTGGAAGGTCTCAGAATAAATGCCATGGTGATTAGGACCAATCACAGTCAGTGGAAGGTCTCAGAATAAATGCCATGGTGATTAGGACCAATCACAGTCAGTGGAAGGTCTCAGAATAAATGCCATGGTGATTAGGACCAATCACAGTCAGTGGAAGGTCTCAGAATAAATGCCATGGTGATTAGGACCAATCACAGTCAGTGGAAGGTCTCACAATAAACAACATGGTGATTAGGACCAATCACACTCAGGGGGAGGTCTCAGAGCAAAAATACAATTATTAGGACCAGTCACAGTTAGGGAGAGGTCTGGGAATAAAAGACATGATGATGATGATGACCAATCATAGTCAGAGGGAGGTCTCAGAATAAACAACATGGTGATCAGGACCAATCACAGTATGGGGGGGGGGCTTAGAATAAACATGTTGATTAGAACCAATCACAGTCTGGGGGGTGTACAGAACACCAAGTAATTACACAATGAGAGTCAGATTTAAAAAATAACAAAAGGCCAATAAAAATAGCCCAAAATAAATAAATACATTTCCTCCATCAACCAAATTGCCTGTAAAAAACTGGAACTGGCCATAAAAATATTTCACAAGGTGTGATGGTCTTGCTTTGGCTATCAGACTTGACAAAAAATTTTTTTTTAAATGACAAAAATGCATTGTATTATGGTGCAAAAGCAACAATAAATATATAGTTTTTTGTTCCACTTCTACTTCTCATAGTATACCAAGGATGCTGTCAATGTTGACAATTTGCAAAATCCCACATTCCCTTAGTTATTGTTGGCATGACCATAAAACTTTCATCTCAGACCAGAACTATTCAAACATACACCGGGTTACACTGGAGACCCGTTTGAGAACTGAATATGAATGTAGGCCAATTTAAAGCAAACAAAAAAAAAGAATTCTGGAAATGCTCACAATCATAAAACCTGGAAAACGCGTTAGCCCCTGGTGTTAAAGCGGCAGATGTTCATGTCTAATAAGGAGGAGGTCTGACTATTAACTCTTCAGATGAGCAAATGCTAGAATGTTAGCAAATGCTGTAACGCAGATTAAGTTCAGCTTCTCTTAGAGTAAACATTGCCTGTTAACTTATGACTTTGAGCTAGCTGAGTTTGGCCTTCCACCAAGATTACTCAAAAACTCGTTCAGCTTCAGGAATGAAGCCTCCGGGTGATGAGGATGGCATGTGTTGGTGCCTTAGCAACATCTTTTAATCTAATAATCAAGACTAATTTGCTGTCACTGCTTTTCTCTTTGCAGGTTTGTTCTGAGTAGTTTTGACAGATTTTTTCCCCCAGAGATGGTTGAGAATGCCTAGGGGCATTTTCACACCTAAAAGTATTAACCAAGGTCCAAACCAAGGTTCATGTATACATTTGACCTGTTTAGTTTTGGCTTGACATGAAATTACAAACCTACCTTTGTATAACAAACCTACGTTCTGTTATCAACACCTACATGGGCTGTACTTGACACGGAGTGAGTTTACATGTACTTAATAATCTGATAACTGCAGAAAATCTGATTTTGTCAGTAGTCTGGTCGATAAGTTTATATGCACTTAAGTAATCAGATAATGGGGAAACCCCAGGTCTAAATGAGTCAGACAGTAATATAATGTAAATGTAAAATTTAAATTCTTTTTAAATTTCAAATTTAAACCCATCATTTCGTCAGACATGCATCACTGAAAAAAGTGTTTTGCTGCCACCTTGCAGCAACGCAGCTGCTTGCTTATTTCAAGTCCAAGTACATGTTTGGCAATTTTATGTGTTTACTCAAGTTGACTTATTCAGCAAACTAAATTTAAACTTCCCTGTTCCTCAAACTCAAAAGTCTGAAAGTCTAGACCAAAGACAGTAGATGGGAAAGCCTCTACGAGGCCCATCAATCATTACTTTGCAAACGCTCAATTATAGAGACCCTATAAAGAACCAGTGAACAATAACTGCACAATTGCTTAGTAACAAGTAGCATGTTGGATAACAGCCCATTATATTTCAATAACCCTTTTAAACCGTTTCTCGTTTTCTCGTTCCTTCCAAAGAAAAAACTGACTGCATATCTTGTCTCACAAGGTACGTTTCTTCAGGCATCATGTTACATTTTTCACACCCTTTATCCTTTGTTATGGTAACATGAACAAACTATACTGCTCTTAAGACATGGTTTTATGTCACACCCTCTGTGCCAACTGCCACAAATGTGGCTTACCTTGTGACTCGCGTCGTGTGGCATTTCATAATGTGGCATCAGTGGGAAAGGATCTTCTGTAGAGCCTTTGGTGTAACGGTTCACTTAATACACCCAGGATACGCCTCTAGTTGGCTGATGACATCACACCATATTCACTGAGACACAGAAACCTAGTCTATAGAAACTGTAACAAGTGAGAGTGACTTCACTGAATTTAATATGAACTAATTGAGAAAAACACAGCTGAAAACCTGACCTCAGATGGATTTGTACCTTTGGTCAGTGCTTGTTCTGCTTTCCTCCAAGTTGCAAACTTTAGCAATTTATTTCATGGGATAAACAACACAAAAAGATAGAGGACATCACCCTACAAACTAGGGATGCAACAATGTGAGAATTGTGGCTTGATACTAAAATTAATCATCTGACATCTGTCAGACATCATATTTTTTAAGCACACATACAATATAGCTGAAAGTACATGAACATCCACCACAATTATTAAGTTTCAGCCACACCCATGGGAAAAGGTCATACTGAAGACCTGTTGTTAAACGTGGAACTGTCAAAATATGCCACCTCAGCCTCAAGTGAGTTTATGAATATCTGCCATGCTAGATCTACCCTAGACAACTGCAAGTGCTATTATTGTGAAATGGAAGCTTTAGCGGTAGACCAAGCAAACTCACTGAGTGTTCACTACAAAGTATAAACTGCATCTGGAGCACAAGAACTGTGTGTCAGGAGCTTCATGAATTAGCTACACAGCTGTACTCAAGCCTAAGATCACTCTCACACCTGCAACCGGGAACTGGTGTAAAGCACACGGCCACTGGACTCTAGAGTGGAGACGTGTTCTCTAGAGAGATAAATCATGCTTCACTGAGTTTGGCAGATGGCACAAGAATCTGAATTTGGTGGATGGCAGGATAACGCCACCTACTGGAAAGCCTAGTAAAGCCTTGGTGGAAGAGGGATAATGGGCTGTTTTTCACAGTTTGGGCTCCTTAGTTCCAGTAAAAGATAATGTTAAATGTTAGAGAATATAAAGACATTTTAGACAGTTACATGCTTCCCACTTTGTCGCAACAGTTTATGAAATGTCCCCCCTTGTTCCACCATGACTGTGCCCCCGTACATAAGGCAAGGTCCGTAAAGACATGGCTTGATGAGTTAAGGTGTGGAGGAACTCCAGTGACTCTGATCGCAACCACATCGAATACCTTTGGGATGAAGTGCAACGTTGATTGTGAGCCAAGCCTTCTTGCATCCAACATCAGTGCCTGACCTCACAAATTATGTTTCAACTGAATGAGCAGAAATTCCCACAGATACACTCCAAAATCTTGTGAAAAGCCTTCCCAGAGGCTGTTTTAGGGGGCAACTCCACATTAATGCCCAGAATTTTGGAATGGGTGACAACAAGCTTATTTAAATGTGAGGGTAAGATGTTGTGCCATATGATGAATTTACCAATATTGATTCCAATATCATGCATCACCATTGCTAACTTCATTTCTTAAGCTTAGAGATGGACAGGAGATTCTAGTACTTAAGATGTTTTTGAACCTGACACTTCATTCACTCAAGTTAACTGAAGTTGATCTGCTTGCAGTATTTTCTAACCCAGTACGCAGATGACTCAGGTTTGTTGTGAGAGTGGCCTAGAGACAGCTATGCAATAAGGGTCCAGCCTGGTTTGTAGCTTATGGAGAAAGAAAATGTCAAGTTGAATTAATTTTACTCAATAAACCTTTAAGTATAAAACAAGAAACAGTTTGTTTTGTCTGTTCAATACAAACTCTATTGGAATGCAACTCTTGGAGGAACTTATAACCACAGACCACTTCTGCATATGTAATGCATGTTTTCTCACACACAGACACACCCACAGACACACACACATAGACAGACACATAGATACACACATAGACACACACACACAAAAACAGCCATTCTAAAACCCCAGCCTCTGTCAAGGTTATATTCAGCCCTTACAGACCATTCAAATATACCTACAGTTACCCAGGCCAGCACAAGAACAGAACACAAAAGACGTCTGCAAGGTGAATACACTGAAAAAGCACCAAGCACACTCATACATGCAGGCACACACACACACGTCTACTAGGCAACACAATTAGCCATAGAATACAGAAAGTGTCATTTAAAGAGGCCTCTGAACGAGCTTTTTACACAGGTATCGCATGTGTCTCAAATGTATAGTTCAAAACAATGTTCACAGAATAGAACTATTAGACTATTAAAGGAATATTCCAATGTTTTAGAAACTAATCGCCACATCTGTAGCATAATACCACATACAATTTCAACAGATTTTCTCTGTACTTGGACTGTACGAAGAATTCATTGATTTAAAACTCACTCATAAAAATATGCTGCTGAACTTAACCAGTAGACATATTTCTATGAGAAACTTTTAGGAAGCAAAAGGCATAAATAGAGTTGGTATTATACCACTTTTTCTTTATATCACCACCGATACTGATAAACTTTGCCTCGATTTTCACCCTAATGCAGGCATGTCAAACTGGGGACCTCTCCAGCCTAGTCAGTTAATTCATATACTTATTCATGAAATTCAGCAACTGCCCATTGGCTTCAGTACAGAAAATGTGTTGAAATAGTGTGTCATAACTTAATGAAGTGGCAGATAAAGACCAGACTGAAAGATGCTTAAAAGGTTACTTTAGGAATTTACTTTAGAACTTTAGAAAAATACAAAAAAGAAAAACATTTTTGAGGTAGAGGAAGGGAGAAGAGTGAGAAGAGGGGCTAGGCAGAAAAGCTAAGGAGAGGAAGAAGGCAAGACTGTAGACTATTATCACTTTAGGGGGGAAAGATGTAGAGGATGCAGTGAGCTGTAATGCACAATATGCCACCCGATAATTACCACAGTGCTCTACTGGAGCCAGCAAGAGCCCGAGACCTCCAGGCAACATCTAACACACAAAAAACTGACATAGGAAGAGGTTTTATTAACCTTTCATTAACATAAACATTTCTGCAAAATGTTAATGTTCACATACAGCTATTTCATATTTGACGAAAAAAAAGGAAATAAAGTAATTGTGGCATGTGCGAGTGGTTGGACACCCTACCTTTCAGTCATTAGCAAGACCGCCTTTGGCAGATGTCACAGCTTGCAGGTGATTTTGCAGACAGCTAGGAGTCTTTCTATGCTTGTTTCAGAAATTTTCAGCCACTCTTCCTTGAAGAACACTTCAGGTTCTGGTCTTTCTTGCACATACAGCATCTTAGGTTCTACTCCCAGATTTGCATTTCATTAAGTAGCTCTTGATGAATTCTGAAGTATGTTTTGGATCATTGTCCTGTTGTACAAGCCAGGCTTTTTCCAGTGTCAGCCTTGACTGACTTAGTCACATTTGTTTCTTGCTGATATTTGGTGGAATCCATTCGTTTATCTACCCATGCAATGTTTTCTGTACCACTGGCTGCAACACAAGCCTAAAGCTGAAGAGAACCAAGCCTATGTTAAACAGTTGTTCAAGGTGTTCTTTTCATCAATACTGCTCCTTTCTCCTTCAAACATATCTTTAGTGTAAGGCCAAAGGTGTCTTTTTTACTTCATCAGTCCACAACTCTTGTTTCTAGTCTTATCTAGATGTTGTTTTGCATTCTTCAAACATTGACTTTTGTGATGAGGTCAAAAGCAAGGTTTCTTTCTGATGAGTCCCCACGCAGATCACATTTGTGCAAGCAATGTTGCACAGTAAAACGGTGCACCACCAATCCTGTGTCAACTACCTTCTTGCAGGGCTTTGCTTACACATGGAGGTTTTGCTTTGCATTTCTGGCCAGCATATGAACAGTTTTATCTGAGAGTTTTCTTGCCCTTCTAAATCTTGCCTTTACTTCCACAGTTCCACTTCACTGCCATTATTCTTAATGACATTACAGACAATGGAAATTGTGAATTGGAAGTGCATTGATAGTTTTTATAGCTTCCCTCTACATTGTACACATCAAATAGCTTCATTTTCACATCCTCAGCCAGTCGCTTAAAGAAGCCCACAGTTGTCAAACATTAAAACACAGTTTGAAAAGTTAAAGAGAATTGATTAAGCTCAGGAACTGTCATCAGCTGACAATTCTTAATGATAATTCTTGACTTGCCTAACAAGTCCTTAGGAGTCAAGTTAGACCTAACAAGATAATCATTTCCAGTCAAAGATGGCTATTAAATACAAGATACCCTTTTCAGCATCAGGAAAAAACTGAAAATACATTAAAATGAATTAAAATGAGAAAATGACACAGATACACACACATACACATAAACAAAGAGGACAGGACCTTATGTCCCGACATTATATAAAACCAAACCTGTGTGTTTGTGTGTGCTTAGACAGAAACTGACCTGCAATCCACCCAGCTCAGCCTGCTGTCATCAAAAACATTAGCACATCAGCTGACCAACACACACACACACACACACACACACACACACACACACACAGGCCCTAACCATCAAACACTCCCTTGATGACTGAAATGGGGAAACAGGTCAGCAGAGAGGAGATGAGAGGTACATCAATGCTTCCTAACTACCTTGTCCAAAAAAACGTGCCCTCTGACCCCACTGACGCAGTGTGTGTATGCATGCCTACGCCCGTGTGTGTGTGTATAAAAGTGTGCATGTGGTGTATCCTGAGTACGCCTTTCTGATGAAAGCATTATTGACCCACTGGGGTCCTAAATAAGATGACAGAACACCCAAACACACACCCCAATTCATGAAGGCCACTGCACAGTGAGCATGTTCTCTGCCTTCTCTGAAACATAAGACTTTTCCAACGTACTGGGCACTCGCGGTGATTAAGATGCCAAAAAGCATTATGACTCAGCACCCAAATGGCTGCCTTACGGCTACCCTGACCCCAAAAACAACCATTCTGAACGGTGATTCATATCCAAGATGTGTGCCCAAAGTAGACTCACATTTGAAAGAGCTGCGTCAGGATGACTCGGATCCAACATGAGAGTGTTAACAGAACTGACACTGGAAAGAGCAAGAGGAGCCAGACACTTATGAAAAGTAACTAAGCTAGCCCGATTGCACTGATGAATACAGAGACTACACCAAAATCACATTACAGTAAAAAGCCTACAATACCTCAACTTTCAAATACGTGTCTACACATAAAATATGGCTTACAAAACAAGATTTATAACATGGATAGTTCTATAATCGGACTGGCTGAGCCACTATAAAACATACGCAGCCACTTTTACATTAATGGCATCTTACACATCAGAGATCATAGCTGACCGTGAAGACTTATTACTCCTTTTATTGAGGAGCAGCTGTGGCAGAGCCTCAAACTCTCCACACACTCATACCCTATTCCAGATTTTAAGTCCTTCTGAGAGTTGGTGGAACTCCTTGGGCTGTTTGCTGAACTTTAGCAGAATGGGCTGTTATCCAGTGTCTGGGTCTTTAAATCACTCTGGCTAAAAGAAATATAATAACTTTATCAATGTTACTATGAAAGCAATGTGTTAATATTTACCTAAAAATGATCAATACTTAGTAAATAAAGTTATGGATGCTTCTGTAACACTGTATGATGTAATATGTATTATAAGTATGGGTCACTCTGGAGTTCTTGTGAGAGCACAGGGAGGCAGAGGACTTAACTTTCTTCAAAACGACAGTTTGGGAACCACTGACTAAACAATTTCTTCTCCTTCTTCACCTTACAGACCTGAGTTCCTGAGTCTATACGTTTTTCCACTTTGTTCCATTCTTACTGTGTTTGCTTGCGTTGACAAATGCCTCTGAAAACTGTTAGAGTTGCATTTCATGCTACAAAATATATGATAGCGGGAATGATTTCTAGAGTTTTATTTAAAAAAATCCATGATATTCCTAAATGCAATAACCTCAAAGAAACTCCATGTGTAGCTCTAGGAAACAGAAAAAAACAGGCTAACCTACCTTGAATGGCTGATTAGCCAAGCTGGTTGAAACTTCTCAGTGGAGAACAATAATGACTGACAAGGAACGGTAGACCGAACGCTGACACAGGGGCAACAGTGCTTAAAGTGAGGTTCAAACACCTGTACTAATACCTCAAATATGCTAACTCATTTGTAAAGACATCATCCAAACGTTTTAGTTACTAGAGCAAGCCGAAAATGTGAAGCTTAAGTTATCCAGCTTCTTATTCGAATTATCCATCCAAAGCAAGTAACAATGATCCGCAAAAATGTAAATAACTACCGATTTGCATGTATATTCGGTTGTGGAGGGCGCCTCTACTGGGCCGTGGAGGGCGCCTCTACTCGCACCTCTATGACCGAATAGAGGGCACCTCTATTTTGGTTGTAGATTGTGCAGTTTGCTAGGAGTGTTTGGGGCAAGTTAGCAAATCCTCTCACTTGTTTCAGCCAGAAGGTCAGAGCCACATTGTACACAGTCAGTTAACTGTGATCAGTCACAGGCCTAGCCATTATTGATAACTATCGAGAAATCAAGCGGTCCAAGCTCTAGTCAGTGTTTACAAAAAAAAAAAAACGGAGCTCATTCAGCGAAGAGCAGAAGCTACAAAACACTGTGGAAAATACAAGTCTGTTATAGAATGCAGGTGGAGACTATGATGAGCACCACAGCATGAGCACACACACACACACACACACACACACACACACCCTACATTATTCTATTTAGTAAACCCTGTTCCAGTCAGCTCTGCTCCAATTACTTCTTTTACCCAAAGGGAACAGACGTGGCAGGGAATTCTTGTCTCTTTCAGTCAGACTCTCTCTCTCTCTCTCTCTCTCTCTCTCTCCCACATACACACACACACGTTTTTATATACTGTCAGGATGTGCGGTCATATAACTGTTCTATAAATAGCTTATTGGCATTAAGTAGGGATGAAGCAATATCAGATTTTCCCTTCCAATACCGATACCCAATCCTTAAGTATAAGCCGATACAGAGACACAGAGTACCGATACAGATACTAACTCTATCCAGCCTAACCTACCTAAACATTTTATTTAGATAAAATCTGTGTTCTGTGTCACAGATTTACTTGTTGGGATTATATGTATGGCCAGCGAGCCACTACGCTAAAAGCTAAATGAAGGCACGTGCATGTCAGAATTGCTATCCTCATTGTGCACCAAACTCACCTAGCCATGGCTTTACGGACCTTGCTTTGTGCACTAGGGCTCAGTCATGCTGGAACAGAAAAGTTGTTCACACAAAATTGAAAGCAATTTTACTGAAATGTCTTGGTATGCCGAAGCATTAAGACTTCCCCTTGCTGAAACTAAGGGGTCTAGGCAATCCTTGAAAAATAACCTCATAGCATTATCCCTCCTCTACCAAACTTTACAGTTGGTGCAATGCAGTCAGGTAGGTAACATTCTCCTGGCACTTGCCAAATCCAGAGTTGTCCATCAGACTGCCAGAGATAGAAGCGTGATTAGTCACTCCACAGAATGTGCTTTACACCAATATATAGAAGATATTTTTAAAAACTATAGAACAATGATTTTTAATCAGTCTTCTCTTTTCACTGCATTAAATTCCATGACCAAACCTAATTTCCATGCGACTGATATCATTATATTGCATAACCTTAGAATATGTATTCGTATTTACACGTAACAAGAATTTTCTCAGGCAAACACTAACCCCAACACTAAGCACAGCCAAAAATAAATGGCTTTGTCCTTTCAGTTTAAATAGATAAAACGTTCTGTGTAAAACGACTGTCATTTTGTCAGGACCACACAAACTGAAATCTGAAAATCCTTTTGCATTTTTTCCCCCCCAGAGTACAACCAAGAAAAATATAACGTCCTTCGACATTACAACTTCTCAATTTACTATTGGGTTAAATTCAGCAGCTGTGACAACTCTTAACTCAAACTGTGCCATTTCAGCGCCTTCTCACAGCCATTATCTCATAATCTCAAAACATACATCATGTTTTATGGCTTAGGCCTTCTGTGTAATGTATACAAAATTATATACATACATACATACATACAGCACTGCACAAAAGAAAAGCACAATTATGTGTCCTGAAAAGAATGGATGCTGTAATAAGGGCAGTTAAAGCATATTAACTGATATATTTGAGTCTGTTGACTTGATTTCATTTGACTTGTTGCTGTAGTGAAAGCTAAAATCTGAACGGCTGAGATCTCCTGCTTTCATGTCCCAAACCGCATACTAGACCACACTACAGTACACAAAAATAGTGCATACACCACTAGACGTGCACTCATTAGTGTAGTTGGTGAAGAAGGTGTGTGGTTGTGTTAGATCAGCCAGTGAGACGAGTTTAGCAGCTGCTTCACTGTGCTGTTCGTTAGCTGCTCAGTAAAGATCTCCAAGGGAAAGTCTGAGGTATTTGTTGATTAAGAATCATTTACTGGGGTAAATTAATGTATTTATTGAGGTAATTAACGCATTTATTGAGGTTAAGTAATGTAGTTATTGAGATAAGCTGATGTTGGCTTCGTCTTCACCAACTTTCATAATTCGTTCAACATTTAAAGCATCTCAGTGTAACTGCAGCAGAAAACTCAAATGAGAAGCTGGGGAATAAGAGTTACATCTTCTGTGAAACACGCTTTCTTTTTTTTGACGATAAAAATTAATAACTTGTACTTAATGGTTGCTTTGCATATTTAATTAATGAGGGTGGATTTGTATAGTGCTATATGTTAGAAACTCTATAGGATACACACACACGTACACGCTCGCTCGCTCTCTGTTGGAGGGCTTTTAAGTAGTCTCTAATGCTGAAATCCAGTACTTACTGTTTTAGATCCCCATGCCCAAACCCTGAAGCGAAACAGCTTTGTGTGTGTGTGTGTGTGTGTGTGTGTCTCAGTATACTTTAGTTTTTAAGGGGTTTCTTATCCCAGTGTGTGTAATAGCTACTGTAAGGCTACGGGGCACTCTGCAGGACACCACTACAAAGTCAGCACACCACAGGAGCGTGCGTACGTACACACACGCACACACACACACACACACACACACACACACACACACTGAGTTGAGCTTGACTTTGAAGTTCTCCTTTACTACAGTACATCACTTTACTACAGGATGGATACTGTAATAATAATACCTGTGTGTGTGTGTGTGTGTGTGAGCGAGAGACAGATGGGGAGACACAGTGAGGAAAGACACAGCGAGAGAGAGAGAGAGAGAGAGAGAGAGACAGACAAAAACAGACAGAGAGATGCAGAGGGAGAGAGAGAGAAAGTGAGAAAAACAGAGTGAGACAGAGAGAGCAAGCAAGAGGGGCAGAGACAGTAAGAGTCAGAGAGAAGAAAGAGAGACAGACAGAGAGACCGAGAGGCTGAGGGATGCCTAATGTTTTTTGACAGACCTCCTCGAACACTGTACGATGAAACGTGCTATGAAATATTACAGAATTAAAAAAGGAGGCACAGTCAAAAGTTCACATGCTGCTATCACACACACACACACACACACACACACACACACACACACACACACACACGCGCGGCCATGACAGCACTTGGTATTTGAGGGAAAGTTCAGAGTGAACTAAAATACGGACGAGTGTTACTATGACAACGACCCTCCAGCCAGATCCACCCTCAGACAGAGGCACCACGGCTTTTAGTGACCTTCTAACCAATGCACATTCACATACACAAACCAGCTCCGTCAGCCTGCCCCGAGTCCTTCACCATGCCAAAGACTTCACAAGCATGAGTAACAAACAAAACGTACTTAGGACTCCGCGCGAGAGTGGCTCCTCAATGACTGCTCTTCAATTAGAGTGAAATTACATACTCTGAAGCCTAAAAAAACCTCTCTCGCTTCACAAGTCCCATCTCCCTCAAAAACTGCAGCCACGCCCATCAAACTTTCAGCTCAGGCCAGCTGGTAGCATCCCGAACACTTGCGCTAACAGACTAAAACTTCTGCAGCACAAAGTGAAATTTCGAGGCACAAAGACGACGACATTTAAACACATTCCTCATCATTAGAAAATAAAAGGGCAGAGAAACATACGTTAGGCCCGACATTAAGAACACAAGGAAGGACTCTGGAAACTATGTTTACATTCGTCAAAGCAGGAAAATCTTTCAAAACTGAGAAATAGTTTTTATGTCCAAGTAAGTTTGAGCAACTGAAGCTGCCCCTTCAGATGAGCTAATGCTGCTAGCGCTAACAAAGGAGCTGGTCAGAACATGCGCTGAGGAGAACTCATCATCCTTCGTGCAGGGTCTTTAAGGAAACCTTGCTCAAACACGTTCATGAATATTTATCTTTACACAAATGCTGTTTGATCACAGATGTGAGCGCTGTACTGTCCTGTTTACCACGACTAATTTCATGACAACTCTCAGCCGCTAACTAGCCAAGCCCTCACTTAGTTAGCTAACTAACGATCTCAACACTGTAATATGACAATACTTCCGTACATCCATCCATCCATCCATTTTCTAAGCTGCTTCTCCCTCAGGGTCATGGGGGGATGCTGGTGGCTATCCCAGCAGTCATCGGGCAGAAGGCGGGATGCACCCTGGACAGGTCGCCAGTCCATCGCAGGGCAGTATGACAATACTTATCTTTTGAAATGACATTAAAACCAGCATTATACCATAACCCAGAGAACTTGTAGCTGATCTCAGAGCCAGCATCTGTCTGTTAGTAGCTTTGAGCGTAGTCCACATAGTTTAACTCAAATTCTGCATTAGAAATGAAACAGAAACAATGTAAGACTGAGTCAGTAACAGATTCCGAGAGAGTCTCTCACATCCTTAAAAACCTGTTTCAAACAAACAAAAAAAGATTTTCCTCTCATCTGTCTGACGAGAAAGAGGCTGCTGTGCTTTCCAGATGACAAATAAAACGTTTCCCGTTTCCAGTTGACTCCACCCGCCATGCCCCAGCGCAGGTGGCCAGCTTTTCCAACACTTGTGTTTTTGTTAAAAACAAAAAGAACCAGTGGTGTTGATTTTTTTTAATGGGGGGGGGCTTTCTAGATGGAGCAGATATGGCGTAATATCCAGCTGGAAATGAAGTAGCACTGCATTTAAAATGATATGAAAAACGACAAATCCAGTCATTTGTACTCACTGTGCTGCACTAAATCAGTCAAACCGGACTCAACACGCTCTCTTTGTAACGTAGTTGGGGAGGCCCAGGGAACCTAAACATGAGTTTTCTTTCTAAGTAGGTAAATCTAGTTCTTGCAGGCATTAAACAGGCATCAATATACCCTTTAAATAATGTCTGTAAGTAAATAACTGATACATCTCACCATATTTCTCTCTTCTAGATGTAAACTGGGCGGGCCTAATCTTGGGTAACTCTTCCATAAGCATTCCCCTGACCAGTCACGAGGCTGACCTCTCCTGGTCAGCTAGAACACCTGTCTGTAGCTGCTGGTCACCTGTTCATTCATTTATCCAAACACAAACACTGTTGATTCATTCGTTCCTTCATGTATGCACTGCTACGTCTACCAGTTTTTCCTCTTCTGTCCGCCTGCTCCTTCACATGTTGCTTCATCCATCTGTTCGTTCGTTCATTCGTCCGTCTGTGACTTTTTCCGTCCAGTTACCATCACATAAAAGTTGGATAATGACTTCAGTTCTGTATCAGTGGTGGAACAGGCTGGGAGTGTTGGACCGAGAGCTGTCAATCAAGCTGTTCATTAGCCACGCCCACACAGCTCTCAACATTTTTCTTTTTTTGTTTTGTTTTTTCATTCAAGCTTTGCTAGATGTTTCAGATCAGTATCATGCAAATATTTCAGATATTTCACTTCCCCTTAGACTAAATGCTGGCGATATCCTAAACATGCACAGAAAACACTAACATATCGTGAAGGAATTTACCACGGGAACGATAAATTAATAAGTGACACTTTTTAATCCCACAAACAGGGAAATTTCACCTCCGCATTTAACCCAGCCGTGAAGTGAAACACCACATACACACTAGTGAGCACACACACACACACACACACTAGGGGGCAGTGAGCACACTTGCCCAGAGCAGTGGGCAGCCCTATTGGGGGTTAGGTGTCTTGCTCAAGGACACCTCAGTCATGGACCGTCGGCACTGGGGATGGAACCGGCGACCTTCTGGTCACAGGGCCAGATCCCTAACCTCCAGCCCACGACTGCCCCCATACTGTAATTCTAGATATAAACAATCTGAAGCATGGAAACTGAGGGTTACACTGACAATGACTCTGAAATAAAGGTGGGGAAAATGATCATTATCATAATGTGCTTTAATGTGGACAGCATAAGTACTGGCCAGAAATACTGACCGCATGATCACCTGGAGCATGTTTAACTGGATACAGCGAGGCACAGTAAGCAAAACGCTAGTTTTTGATGTACTGAGAAAATATCTTGAGGTATTGTGATGTTATACCCCCGCCACACCGCCCAGCCCTCACCCTGTAAACATTTAACCGTCGACATGTCACTTTATGATGGAAATAAGGGGACTGGCACTCAGTTAACACGTCTGGGGAGAAGCCAGCTAGCATGAATTTGCAATGTAAGCTAAGTTGCTTGATAAAACATGTAGGACGCATGTATATTTCAAGAGCTACGAGAAACCTCCTGCTCCTCCTCCTCCTCCTACTACGACTCCTACTACTACTGCCACACATCTAGCAGGCTGAATACGGAGAAAAGGAACATCAGACAGTAGTAAGAGCAGCTCAATGGCGCTCATTCATAAACTACACATTAGCATTAGTCCTGACTGAAGACGTAAAGAGACTAAATATGCACTCTCAAGACCCCCCAGTGATACTGAGCACCTTCAAATCCAGCTCACCCGACTCTCCCGCCTCAGCCCTACAAACTACCCTTCACGAAACGAGGATGAAGTTGGCTTCCCGACCGAATTTTCCGTTCCACCTTAAATTGTCCATGTTACATTCTAACGACTGAGGCGCTAGAATGTAACTACTGCATCATTTAAGGTGGAGCGGAAAATTCGACCGGGAATTCCAGTAAGAACCCAGCGAATAAGAAGCAAGCTACACTCCCCGTGTTCACACGCTCATTCACACGCCAACACGCGTCCAACATGAAGAAAAAAAAGCAGAGGGCAGTGGAAACTCACAGGCTAAGCTCTGCTGGTCATCTGCACCTGCTTGTCGTTTCTCCTCCGCTCGTTTTCAGCGAGAAGCACGAGAAACGCACGTGCCTCGTCTCTTTAACGCACAACCCGGTTCAGTCCGTAAAGCAGCAGGTCCGGGAAGGAGCGGACCGGAGAGTCCACACATGCTCTCCCTGCCGGCTCTGCTCACAGACTCTCTCTCTACTCCCTCTCCCTCCCTCTCGCTCCCTCTCCATCCTGCATGCTGACGGTTTTCTACTCCTCCCCTCTCTTTCCCTCCTCATCCTCTCCTCCCCTTCCCCCCTCCACACAAACGTCTGGTCAGCCCCCAAAATTCACCCCCCCACCATCCTAGTCTTTTCAGACTCACTGTGCTACCAACCCTATGAGCAATAGTGCCACTGAGGCGTCTCCATAGCAACTAATGACAGTGGGGGGAGAGGAGAGAGAGAGGAGGGTGAGTCAAGAGGAAGAGAGGCAACAAGAGAGAGAGAGAGAAGGATGGAAGGAGTGAGGGAGAAAGAAAGAAAGAAAGAAAGAAAGAAAGCTCTTTATCCCATTTGGTCACTTTGAGAAAAGAAGAGGAAAAAAGTGAGCAGATTCTTTTCACTGTTAAATCACACACGCTCACTCACTCCATCAACTTGTTGGTCGGCTGGCTCCGGAGTGCCTGCTTCATATGCACATACAACTATATTTCTGTTTTTATCCTCCTCCCTTTTTTACCCCCCCCCCCCCCCCCCACACTCCCCACCCCACCCCCTTTTTTTTGGTCTGTTTTTTGTTAACGTTACCATTTCCTACTTATTTCTCCCTAATCTCCTTAAACTTTAAAGCTTTGGCAATACAAACGCATCATTATTCGTCATGCCGATAAAGCCCCCCTGAACTCGAGTGAATTGAATTGAGTGACAGGCGAGGGTGACGTCACTGGGTCCTCACATGCACTCTCACACGGTCACAGCTGAAGCGGTGCCATCACCGTGGAAACGGCAGGAGCCAACCACAGCCCTGCACGTGTTCAACTGAGTTATGGAGAGGAGAGGAGAGGAGAGGATTAAGGAAGAGCAGAGAGTAAAAGTGTGAAGAGAAGAAGACAGGAGAGGAGAGGAGAGGAGCAAAAAGGAGAAGATAGAAGTGTAAAGAGGACAGGAGATGAGGAAGGAGAAGACGGAGGAGTAAGAAGGAGAGAAAAGGAGAAGACAGGAGAAGTGTAAAGAGGACAGGAGTAAAAAGGACAGAACAGGAGAGAAGTAAAGAGGAGAAGATAGAAGAGTAAAGAGGACAGGAGCTGAGTAAGGAGAAGATAGAAGGGGTGTAAAAAGGGGAGGAGTAAAAAAAGGAGAGAAGAGGGGAGAGAAGCAATGTAGGTCTGTACAGATGGGGAGGGTGCAGTGGTGGGAGTGGGTTGGGGCCAGTTTGAAAAAGTGGAATTGGGAAGTGTCAGATTTTAATAGAGGAGGAAGTGGGATTTGTGAAATAGGATTTGAGCTGATCCTGAAAGTGTGTGTGTGTGTGTGTGTGTGTGTGTGTGTGTGTGTGTGTGTGTGTGTGTGTGTGTGTGTGTGTGTGTGTGCGCGTGTGTAAGCGCAGGTGTTCATTTGTGCATGTTTCTGTGGATTCTGTCCAGACTGAATATTCAGATGGCCCTCTGTGTATGTGTGTGTGTGTGTGTGTGTAACAGCATGTGTGTAAATACTGTAGGAGATTAATTCGTCCCCCCCCCCAGTTCTTTACAAAAGCTCCACTAATAATAATAATCTTACACAGATTTCTACCCTCTAAATCCAGAAAAAAGGGCTGTTGTACAAATTGCCCCCAGTCAGCTCTAAGTCCAATGTTGCAGTAGCCCGGCAACTGTCAGATTTGGACAACCAAGTGGAATAACTGACCATGGATTGCTAAAAAAAAAAAAAAAGAAAAACCTTTCACCAAAAGCAGTAAGTGGGCTCACACTAAGCTCCTCTGAATTTCTCAAGCTGATATTTTACAATAAAGCTACACATAAAGCACACAAAGAGACTCAATATAATACGTCTGAATATAAGAATAAGCAGGGATGTTCCGATGTGGGAATTGGGGACCAATGCAGATATGCCATATTTTTCATATACCTGTCTGACGATGCCAGTTCATAAACATTTGCACATATTAAATGTGCAAATTGGAACTAGATCCACCTGGATCAGCATTTCAGAGGAACCGAACATTTATTTGTTGAGGCAGTAAAATGAATAAAAAAGCAGATATTTAATTAAACCGTCTGCTTTCCTGAAATAAAACAAATACATCACATATCAGTGGTCGAAAGCACTGGTCAAATCCAAACATCTGTCCGAGGCTGGTATATTTGTTTGGGAAGCATATCCTGATATGGTTCTGGTATCATCATGCATCCTTGGTATTAAAAAGACATCACTTTTATGAGTGTTTAAATTGGTTTGGGATCAGTGTGTGTAGCTGCTGAGAGGGGAGGACTGGATGGATCACATAATGGTCAGGCATTCACCAGAGGTGGGTGGAGCCACAGAGATGCATATGTTATAATGGGTCCTCAAAGCTTAGGAATATCTCAAGCTTTTAAGTCCCCGAATCTGTAACCAACATGTCGTCATATGATTATTATGTGATTTTGTGTGTGTGTGTGTGTGTGTGTGTGTGTGTGTGTGTGTGTTTCTTCTGAACCAAAGAGCAATCGCACATCTATTCACCCACTGAGATGTGCTGTGAACCAAATGCACTTAATATTCTTATTATAATATCAGAGTTAAATTCTTGTAATGCTTTATTTAAACACATAGGCAAATAGACAGAAAGCAAGTCAGCAAGCCACATAAACAGATGCAATATATTCAGCCACTTTAAGCTGCACCCTTTGCTGACACAGGTGTTCAATTGTGCATATACAGCTTGTACACTAGCACTGCTAATAACATGAGACGCTCTGGAGGAGCCACACGTGGGCCTAAGGTCACCTTGTCAAATGCCGAACAAACAAAAGCCCCCCAGAACTGGGCTGTGAAGTAATGGAGCTGCAATCTCTGGAGTGGTGAAGCTCCATCCAATACCTTTATAGCTGGAGTAGTGTTTGTAATCTAATCATCTAACATCAATTCCTGACCTCACCCAATGCTCTTGTCTCTGAATGCAATCAAGTCCTCACACCAGTGTTCCAGTATCTGGTGTAAAGCCTTCTCAGCTGTTACTGCAGCAAAGAAGAGACAAACTCCCTATGGCTACCCTTGATTTCAGAAAAATAAGTAGATGTCTACAAACTTTTAGACACAAAGTGTGGCTAGATAGATAAACAGGGCAAGGATGGATGAATATCCTGCTAAAAAATGCATAGATCAGCATAAATTTCATGCTGGTCTAGTTAGTCACCCAGTATGGTCATGCTAGTTGACCAGCATACCAGCATCCAAAACATATGCTGGTTTTCCTAGAGGGGTAGATGGTGGGATAGACAGAAAGACAGACTGATACTAGCAGCTTCACAGTCCTGTTCTAGTTAACAGCACTGTTTAACATTTAGCAACTGCTGTTAGACTGACAAGCAGCACTGAATAATAAACAAAGATCAATATCGGAGCTATTTTAATTACTGGAATGCATGTTTTTCACATGCTATGTGCTAAAAATGGCACATTCTTAGTGGTTGTGATTATTACTGCTTTGTCTTCTATTTGGGCCTTTAGTCTTCTCCATAATGATGGTCCAAATATGTTCTCCATGAGCACCATGAAAGTAAAAAGATTCCAATTACTACTGCTAATTTTGCAGTGAATCTTTCAGCACCCTTACAAAAAACTTACTTACTTAAAGCTGTACAGGACTGTAGTGGTGAAGAGGGAGCTGAGCCATAAGGCAAAGCTCTCCGTTTACCAGGTGGTCTACATCCCGACCCTCACCTATGCTCTTGAGGTTAATGACCCAAAGATTGAGAGCACGAATACAAGCGGTATGAAAATTAGCTTTCTTTGCAGGGCGCTAGGCTTCGCTCTACTTGATAGGGTGAGGAGCTCAGTCATCCGGGAGGAGCCTGAGAGGAGCCAGTTGAGGTGGTGCAGGCATCTGATCAGGACACCCCCTAGATGCCTACCGGTGGCGGTTTACCAGGTACAACCTACTAGGACAAGACTTTGGGGTCGTCCTAGGAGCCACTGGAGGGATTATATCTCTCCTGGCCTGGGAGCAGCTCAGGGTCACCCGGAATGAGCTGGAGAGAGTTGCAGGGGTGAAAGCAAACTTTGAGTGCGCAACTAGCTTACATCGAAGTTTTATTTTGTACTGCAACTACAGGGGTTTGCACAACTTCAGTTTTTCTGAAGTCGACAGTTTTGTATGAAAGTCTAGGGAAATCGACTAATTACTGATGATGTCATGACTAAAGCCACAGGAGAAAGGAATGCTTTGCAACAAGCGATTTTAAAAATCCAGCTTTAAATATTTTGTGACAAAGCCAAACTTCACAGGTCAGTAGAGCATTGCGTGTGCATTGCTAGCCTTCAGGGAACTGGAGATGCAGACCCCAAGTCACCAGGCTCTACATCTGTTGTCTTCCTGTTGTTATTGTCAATCACGTGATCAGCAACTACCTGACATCAAGCTTAAAGTGCCATCGCTGAGCAGTAAGGTCGACAAGTTGACTAGTCAGCTAGACTGTGCAACTATACTAACAGCTCTACTGTGAACCATACTAAAAGAACTTAAAAGGTATACTGTTAGTTTACTGATTATATACTTTTATCCCAATTTTTACATTTTAGCTCAGTAACCAGATTTCTCAATGCATGTAAACTTTTACTCAGAATTCTTTCACTTATGTAGTATAATTACAAAGTACAGGCCAGAAGTATATACAAGTATATGTATAAACAAGTATAGTCCACTTTAATACAGGGTAACGTGCCCTTTCATAGCCGCTGCCGTTTTCCATTTCTGATTAAAACACGGTGGTCAGGCTACCACTCAATCAGTCAGTGATGTATCTAGGACTTCCAGAAGGACTGGCATTCTACTTGGTCTTACAAAGCTGGTCCCACTCATTGGAAACCAAAATGTGACTGGTTGAGTGCACCGTCAGTTCCTAATTACGTTGGTAGTTAATCGAACATGTAAGGCCTTCAGATCAGCTTCTGAATTCCTGACCAACAGGAGAGCTTGCTAGCTGGAAGCAGGTGTAAAAAAGCCAAATTGGAGATCTTGGGCAATTATAACCAAATAAACAAGCTAGCTCTTTGTTCGTCAAAGCTCCACTGCACACTGTGTAGCTGTGCAGTTAGAGGCTTCCTCGGCTGCAACTTTCAGTCATCTGCAAGTAATCCCATACATTTTAAAACTTTAGTCAAAACCAAATCATTTACTAATGGTCAGAAATATCATGTCCCCGGCTCAGAGAAGTGTGAATGGGTCACCAGGCCCAAACTATATTTTTGGATGGTCATGACTCAAAAAGGTTGAGAAATGCTACTTTGCTGTGCACAGTCCTCCTGAACCAGACCACCAAACAGTTATATGTGTGACTTTATGCAACTTCCACTGTTGGTGAAGTAACTTCTGCTTTTTATTTTGATAGAATCTGTTTTCAAGTTAGCAACAGTAGGTACATCCACAGATTTGTTTAGTATCCTAGGTTGCTTAGTAACTCATTGGAACATTTTGTGTCTCCAAAACAGTAACTACACAGGAGAAGGACAAAGCATTCTTTACTTTGAAAATAAATTCATGTAAAAAAAGATTTTATTCTAAGTTGCATTATATTTTTTATATTTTATTATAAGTCATTTCTATTGGTCCAGTCAACATGAAATGATCAGGGCAGCAACTGTCCTCAAATGATGTAGAAAAATACAAACCGGGAAAATTGAGCTACTATTTTTTTGGACAAGAACTGGTCTTCGGTATGACCGACATACCATCATAGAACATCTTATTTAAGACCTGGAGCCATGTACACTAACAGAACAGTTCTGGGAAACTGAGCACAGATAACTGTACCGAGGGGAAGCGTTGACATTTGAATGCCATTTGGACTGTGCGCCTAGAACTGTTCAGCCCCACGATAGATACCAGGCTACAGTAGGCTACCACCAAGCGTGTGTGTGTGTGTGTGTGTGTGTGTGTGTGTGTGGGGGGGGGGGGGGGGGGGGGGGGTGAATTGACAGCACAGATGTTTCTACAAGACACACAGATGCGATCAAGGTCAGTCAAGAGGGACAGCCTAGTGGAGATATCACTGACCTCCAAAGCAGCTTTAGAGTGTAGTAGAACATATGGACACACTCACATGCAAGCTCATTACCTCAAGACAGGTTTATGTGGCTCTACAGCAATTACACTTGCAACGTAAATGGCCTTTAATGCCCAATAAACCAAATCAAGCAATTCAATAAATGAGTCGTTGTCATGGTGATGCATCCTGGTGTGTTTGTCTTAGCGGTGCTCAGAGCAGCCGGATGGTGACAGATGAAGGAGGACGCTGACCATCATGGAAACCCTGCCAACATTCCACAGCATGCCGACTGAGCTCCAGGACACCCAAACCAGAGCAAAGCTACATAAACCCCCTCTCACTCACTACTGCATCTAATAACCCTACTCACACACACACACACACACACACACACACACACACACACACACAAGGGATATAGCTAAGAGGGGGCTGGGGTGGCCTATGCTGTCTCACTTGGAAACCAGGCCCCTTCAGATTTCTGACTGCTCTAAAGAAAACACGTCCTCCAGTGCTGCATCCTTTCATGTGCGTTTCTTTCCACCTTCCACAAGTAATAGCTACTGCCAAAGTGCTCCTTACCAGTTTTCACCATGGCAACCATGTCATGATTGGCTCCTCCCAGTCTTCCATGTGCGTTTGTTTTCATGTCCATGTGCTTCTTTGTTTTGTTTCCTCCCGGTTCTGCCCCCTTGTTTCTTGACTCTGCCCTTGATTGTTCCCACCTGTTTTCCACCTGTGTCTTGTGAACCCTCATTATCCATGTTTGTACTTGAGCCCTGTGTTTTCTCTAGTCTAGTACTGGTCTGCTTGGATTGGATTGCTTGGATTTCTGTGTTTCTGTTTAATGTCTGTCCCTCCTGCTCTCTGTGTTGGCTCTCTGACCTTGCACTGTTTCGACCCCGATTCTGGATTTGCCCATAATAAATCTCGCTTTTCTCTGCATATGCATCTGCCTCCTCATCGCTCCGCACCATTATAGGATGTTTGACAGGTTCCTGTAATGTTCTTCACAATACATGACAATCAAATACAGATCTACTTAGATGTGACACTCCAAACAGTATGACAAAAAAGGTTTTACAACAAAGAATATAGTCAATTTTAGGAACAATTAAAAGTATTTTTATACATTTCTAAAGAAATGCATGCAAATTATTGTTTGACCCATTATGGTAAAGCCTTCGTTTACTTGTGCACTCTTTATATTATTTAAATTGAACTCTTACAAACAGTAACAATTAAAATAAATGTATTGGATAACACATACAGTATGTAACATATTCTAAAAAAATAATTATGTGTAATGATACTACTTCTGCCTCTCCGTGCAGTGATGACGTACACACAAAAACACTGGTAGCTATTAAGGGTCACCTACCAAGCCTGAAAAAAAGTCTAGGGGAAACACATGTAAAGAATACAATGTTAAGAACTGTGATAAAACAAATGATGCAGTATTCCACAATCTACCCTAAACATCTACACCTGGGGTCATCTATATTAAAATTCAAATGCAGTTTAGCTGTAATGTGTTATACTTCAGGTTTGAGTTTGACTAAATCAAAACAGTTTGCACCAAACAGTTTTAAATATTAAGCTTATCATTACTAAATATTTACACCCCCCAAGCAGGTGTAGGTGCTGGACTAACCAATGAAAACACAACATAGCAATGAAAGCATACAAAGAGCAATAAACAGACCATGGCTACAAGTCTTCAGTTTGATTCAGTTCAGCTCGCACATATTATTCCCTTCTATGCCAGTAATTTCATGTATTATATGAAATTATATGAAATATATATACCCTTTTTTCTGATGGTTTCCAGTACTTAGGAATTGAGCACTTCATAAATGTTGAAAACCATTTGGGGTGGCATGAGTTGCAGCTATGGAACAGCCAAGTTGTTGCTATTACAAGTGCAAATGTCTTTGTATAGGTTTGGATTTTTGAAGAAAAAAAGAAAAAAGAAAAAAAAAAAAAAAATCGATAAAACTATTATATTATTAAATAATAGACTTTTGGCACTTAAGTACAAACTTATGCAAAACCAGTGCGACCCAGTCCTTTACTAAAAAGTAGGAGGTTAACCAGTCTTTACTTACCATGATGTACTGTCAGCAGTTACAGTAACCAGGCAGCTAAATGAAGTTGTGTGTCATGTTTACAGCGTCTCTTTTTCCTATTTTGTTGTGGTAGTCACAATGGAGTAGGCTGGTTGGTGGGTGTCAATTTGTCTATAATGATGTCTCTGGGACATAATGCTTCCAAGCTGCCCCCCCCTCCCCACAACCTGTAAACAACAACTCAACGCCTTAACATTTATGAATTTAATGGTCCCCACAAAGAAGAAAGGTCCCCACAACATTAGTGTATGAACAGGCTTTGGTCCCCCTGTGTGGCATAAACCTTGCCAGCACACACTCACATCACTCCATATTGGCTTTCTCCTGGAGTACTCCTTCAAAGAAGCCCCTCTTTGAGGAGACGAGGATGCGTGAAATGGTCATGAATATTTCACAGAGCGAAGCCTTTAATTCATTATTAATTTCAACACTGATCCGGCTCAGAAGAGGCCATTAGAATAACAAACATGTGTGTGACACAGAAGCAGACATTTAGCCTAATTTGTGTACCAACTTGAAGCTGGTGGGAGGTGGACGTGAAACATGACATTATTGGTTAAAGTTATTTTTGCCGGCTGCTGGTAGACAATTAAGTAATCAAAACTCAGATTCTTTTAGAGGTACATAGAAGTAATTACATTACGATCAAAAATTATGGGAAAATGATGACGAATTGTCATCATTGACAAATCATGTGACAAAAAAGATTTCAGGTTTACTTAAACACAATAAAATGAGTACAGTGATCATTAATATAACTATAATTACCACCAGCCTATCAAAGTTATATTACAATCTCAAAATATTCACAATTTCTTTATGTGAATTCATACTATCATAATGGTATATATTCATATATGCAGTAAAAAAGTGAAAGACTGGAGGTAGAGCATATAATCAAATTAAAACACTTCAGAATTCAATGAAGCATCTTCAAATGTGCAGCACTTATGATTGGTTAGGCTCTTTATATGAATTTGTGCTTTGGATATGAGAGACAGGATGAAGAACTGCTTAATATCTGTGAGTCTGGGGTTTTGGGACGTGTCAGATTTGGTATGTGTGATGGTCATCTGCTGAGCTGTAGGCATGTGTCCCCACAGCGACCCAGATGGTCAGTAATTACACACGGATCAGCGAGATTAAAACAGAGAGCGTGAGAGTGGGACAATGAGGAAGAGAAAGAGATGGAGAAAGGGATTAGAAAGGAGAAGAATGGAATGAACAGAGAAATGGGGTGTGAAGGCAAGGATGAATAGAGGGACTGGAGAGGAGATAAAGGGCAGTGGTGGGGGTGCTGATATTTTTCACACATATCCTAATAACCTACTTTTCATTATATGTAGATACACACACACATATATACATGCATATATGCATATATACATACATATACACACACACACACACACACACACACACACATACACACACACACACATATATACACATACACACGCACACACACATCCACACACACACACACACACACACACACATATATACACACACACACACACACACATATATATATACATACATATATGCATATATACATACATACACACACACACACACACACACACACACACATACATATGTACATACATACACACACACAAACATATACACATACACACACACATATACATACATATACACACACACACATATATACACATACACACACACATATATACACATACACACACACACACACACACACACACACACACACACATATATACATACACACACACACAGTAATATTTATGATGTTTATTTTATTAAAATAAAAGATTGAACACTGCACTTTGTCAATAACAAAGCCATATTATAACACACCTAAATCATGACCCTTCTAAAACTTTACCAAATGTCTTGGTAGAGAAAATTTTAGTTCATTTTCAGCGCTTGCCAGTACATAACAATCAAACAGCTTTGAACAGTGGTACACACAATAAATCAATCATTTTATTAAATTTAATGTATCAGTGAATTTGGTCTGGCAGTAAATTTAAGGTGGCAGTGTGTTTAAAGGTAGCAAGAGGCTTAAGGTGACAGTGGATTTAAAGTACCAGTGTATTTTGTAGCATAGCAACCACCTAGTAACACCTTACCCACCATCTTGGATACCATGGCAACTGCCTAACAATAGCTAAGACACTTTACAACCATCAGTCTTCCACCATTTTAACAGGACAATGTAATTATCTGGTTTCCACTTTTCTAGTTTTCATTAAATCACAAAAAGGTTGATTAATTGCAGAACATTTGTGTTTCCATAGAGACCATTCTTAATGTTACACACTTTCGATTTTCAGACTGTGGGACACATTTACATCAAAATAACAGGATCTAACCGCTCACCATGCGGCCATGAGGGACAGGCATGCAGTCTCACTTCATGCTCTAAAATGCAGGGGTGTGGCTAATATAAGGCTCCACCCATGGACTGAAAAAATGATGATTTTGCATATTTTGTTTATTACTATCTCAATTAATACTTTGACTTTAAATTATACCATAATATATCCATGTGAATATCTAAGACCTAAATGCTTAATTGTTGCTTCAAATAGTTGTTTTACCGTGAGATCACAGTAAATACAGTAGAAGGTCCCATTCAGGTTCTACAGTAATCGCAATATGAAGCAATATAATTGCAGTTTGGAATTTATCTAATGCTGTGCAGCTCTACTAATAGCAGAAAACAATGCCTAGTCTGCACGTATTCAAGGCAGGAATTGTTTGGATAAGACTGTCTGTCTGTCTGTCTGTCTGTATGTCGGTCTCTTTCCCTCACACACACACAAACACACACACACTTTGATTAATCATGTCTGGTCATGTTTAATCAGATGCTGCACAGAGGGCAGTCACTGCAATCTAACATCATGAATATCATACTGCTATCACACATGCGCACACAAATCCTGAAGTAGTCTATGAAACACCATCTGCACCTCACCTTACAGCAGCCAGAACCTTCACTGTGTCCTTATATAGACATGGACTTTGACAGAGTTTGCTAAGAGTAAGTGAATGTTTAAATAACAGGCTAAAATGTGAAACTGTGACTGATACTCTGGATATTTTAAAGCACAGGTTCCCAAATTTGTCTTGGAGTAACCCCTGTTTTTCCTGCTCTAACACATCCGCTTCATCTCTGGAGAGGCTTGTTAATGAGCTGATTAGCCAGATCAGGTGTGAGAGAGCAGGAAAAACATCATCACCATAGCTTTAAAGGCCTGTGTGTATAACACACTGGTTACTTCCCAGTCCATGGAGTGTATTTATAAAACCAAAGCTGCAAAAGCAGCCTGTTTATATTGACTGTATTTGTGCGGTCACAAAACCCAACATATTTGGATATATCCAACCATTCAGCCTACAGTAGTTTAAAAGTTATATTTGATGAACGTAAGATAAAATAGTATCTGTGGCATGCTCAAAAGTGTGGATAACCTTCCAGATGTGAAGTCTCTGAACTTAATTAACTCCTTAGCTGGCTGAGGATCTGAAAAATTAGGTATCAAAGTGCTTCCCAAAGTACTCCCAATGTCTACTGTCAGAAACGCCATAACGAAAATGGCAGTTAAGTGGAACTGTGGAAGTCAAGGAAGTCAAGGCAAAGCGAAACCACCAAACGACACCAAAGGAGCAGCAGGTAAGTCCAGTTGACATATGAGTGGTGGTGCTGCATTCTACTGCGCAGCATTGCTTGTACAAACATGATCTGCATGTCAGAGTCAACAGAGGGAAACCTTATCTGCAACCTTATCACAAAAAATATCAATGTCTGAAGCATGCAAAACAACATCTAGATAAGTCAGAGGCATTTTGGAGCTTTGCTCTACCCCTTTATGCCAATAAAAATAGGACAGCCTACCCCTAGGCCTGAATGCATGAAACAGAGGAGTAGGGCTAAGTGGTAGGGGCAAGAGGTGAAATGGGATTGGGCCTAACTCAGCTAAACCACCAGGACACTAAGGCTGTACTGAAAACACTGCAAAGACTCTGCCATGAGAAACACACAGCAGAGACTCTACCGTTCTCTACTGTCTAGCTGCTTTTTAAGACCCCATAATAACTCACCCCAATAGTCAGTGTTTTAATAGTAGAAATAAATAAAACATCATGTGTACATATTATGGAATACTATTAGTTCCCTTTTTCTGATCCTGTTTTTTGGCCATAACTGGGAATAAGAGGAACTTTCTCTCTTCTAACAGTTCAAGGCTAATACACAGTCACTTTAGCTCTGATGTTTTACTGCAGAGAGTCACACTGAGGCAAGTTGGAGCGCCAAAGCACATCGGCATTTATTTTTGAGGCTCTATGAACTCAAGCTAAATGCAAAGTAAGTAAAAGAGGAATTGCCATGTGGAAAAGCTAGCATCACAGTGTGAGGCAGCTTCTTAAACCTCTCTGCGCACTCACACACTTCTTAAAGGGATGTGAACCCCACGTTCCCACCATTTTTAGCTGTTTAACAGTAAATTAGTCATGGCTAGCTCTTGGTCAGTATCCTATCACAGCGATTATCACCTTTCAATAATTGTCATCGGGTTACTTTTTAATCAATGATGATATCTGATTGCATGGCCTCGACCTCAAACTCTGCCTACAATCACAGCTGTTGGCTCACGAGATGCTGGATACTGTCGTTTTATTGGCTGAAATATTGACATCAAGCATCATGTAAATTATATGCAAATGAGGGCAAGGTTTGATGTCACACTGTGTAAGAAAGTTTCAAGAACCATACCCAGAGTAGTCTGCACGTCAATAAAAGCGGTCAAATCTGCACTCTTTTCTTTTTTTTCACACAGTTTTGATGAGTAAGGGTCACTGAAACTGCAAGACCGTGAGAAAAAGAATGTTTCCATACCATACTTGGCTGACTGGATTCTCACAGTGTATGTAAGAATGTGCATGTACTGCAGTGCCTTTTAAATGCATGTATTCCTTATAAAGAGCAGACATACGATAGATAACTGATAAGATAACTGAAGTCTCGAGTGGATTTGACCAGTCAGTGTTCAGACTAGTCATCATCATCATTATGATCAAAGAGCAAATAAATCATTACGAGCCATTTCTGCTGAATGCACTAGTGCATGGGTGCACATCTCTGGGCCTGGATGGCCGGTGTTCAGCACAGTTTGGTGATGTTAATGCAGCAACACTCCTGATTACACTCCTGTGATCTGTTAATTGCCAGGTTAAGGGGGTGTGTTTGAGCAGGAAAATCTCCTGGAGACCAGCCCTCCACTTCATTGTATGTGCTGCTCCCTAGTGGTTGTAGATTATAAGTGCAAGTCAATGAGGGCATGAGGGATTCCATCAGTTTGAAGGAAACGTGTCTCAAAGTCTGAAAATCATCAGTTACGAGAATCATCACTACCCAAACACATTTTCTGCTAATACGTAAAATTGTTTGTGTTTTACTGAAATTTTTTTATGTGTATAGTTGTTCAAAGCTGCTTTTTCTAGTCATGTATTGGCTCGTGTTTGAGTTAAAATCACTACCAAAACAGTCAGTACTGAAACATCTTGTAATGTTTTGACAGTATTATGACTTTGAACATTCCATTATGTCACTAACAATCATTGTTGTCGTGGTAACTTATGCCACAACGTGCTTCTCTGAGTACATCATGGACATCATCAGTACTTAAAACACAGACTAACTACATGCAGCTTTACAATGACAGCACAATTGATACCGTTATCACGTATCAGTTATCGTATCGGTTATCAGTTTTTTGCCATATTGATCCCCCATACTGGCCGTGAAACATTGTTCTTTGTTAAAGGAATAATTCGGGCCGGCTAGCGGAAAAAAACAACAAGCATCAATCAGCCCACCCCCAAGGACCCCAAAGCACTCAAAATGTGCTTCCACCTTCGATGTACTTCATCAGAAGCGGATGGGATTCTAGTCTTTAACCGAGGAAATGTCATGTTAGGCTACTGTGGCACAACTTCAGCCTGTGTGTAAGCAAGTTTACAACAGATGTAGCGATAACTGTCATTTTTCATTAGGTTTTAATAGTTCAGAGAGTCAGAAATACTGACACTAAGATCAAATATGACTGACACAAACATAACCAAACAAGTCAGTGTGCCGGGGGAAGAGGGAGCATGTCATGTCAAGGCCAGCGTGGTTTTGCTAAACAGCTTGATTTTACATCACACACACACACACACACACACACACACACACACACACACACACACACAGGTGTTTCCTCTCACCAGTCTGTCTTGAGTTCACCATGTATGCTGTCTGTAAACACGGATGGACAGACACTCCCCTCTCTCTCTCACTCTTGATTCTCTTCTGAAATCCTTCTTCCTTTTCCTTTTCTTTTCTTCCTCCATCCCTTGCTTGCTAAGCCTCTAAGTAACAGCAGTCTCACGTCATCTTTCTGTCTTTTGAACACTCGCATGCAATTTTCCCAGAACATCCACAGGACGTATATGAACAGAGGGAGAGAGAAAGAGAGTGAGGGATGAAAGAAAAGAAGGACAAAGCCTGCAGTGTTTCTGCCATTGCCCAGCAGAGAAACGCAAAGAGGACAGAGGAAGAGAACACACTAGAGGAAGTCTAAAATCCCCTTCATCAAACCAAACCCAGCACGAGAGAGAGTCTGTGTAGTTAAGCAGGGCTGGGCAGTATCTTCATATATATATATTGAGGATGTCCAAAATAAAAATATCTCCACTGTATTTTTACAGGAGAGGACAAAAATGTTCCTGCTTCAAAAAAAATCAATGTAAATCAGATTTATTTCCAAGCAGTTTTGGAGCACCTCTAGTGGTCCATTTATCATGAAATTTTGGCACAATGTAAAGGACAGCTGCTGTGCTCACATTAGGTAGAAAAAATAAAAAATGGACATACTTTTTTTTGGACAGCAACAATATAATTTCACATCCATTCTGATATGACATTTGTTATCAGGAACAAGCAGAGGAAAGTTTTGATAGTTCAGCTAGGAAAGTTTGGTGAATGAAGCCCAATGACACTGTATTTGTCACTGCTACTGAGGTCAGCAGACAGTATGCTACTCCAATAATATTTAGAGATGGAAATAAAAAATAAAAAAGTAAAAAAAAAATCCAAGTTCCAATGTAAAAAACCCACAACACACCAAGTAAAAATAGTATCACCTATGTGACATAAGCCTGGGCCGAAATCCTAATTAGTTTGTTGCTTACAGCACAGAAAATCCCTTTAGCACTATGATACTGGATGAGTAAAACTACTTATAATGCATGGCGACAGGTACAGCATTCGGCAGACGCTCATATCCAGAGCGACTTACAATTTGATCATTTTAACGCGAGTAGTGTTTGGAGTCTTGCCCAAGGACTCTTATTGGTATAGTGTAGAGTGCCTACCCAGGTAGGGATTGAACCCAATTTTACAGCGTAGATTTTAGCAGTTTTACCCACTACACTATACCAACTCGCAGGAAAAGGTTCCTGCATTAAACGTTGCAAAGTAATGTTAATAACTTGCACAGCTAGCAGGACAATAGTTGTATAAAAATCAGCTTATCCATGCTACTAGCATAAAACGTGAAGTGACTGGAATAGTGTCCGTTTTATTCCATGTTTGCATGTATTGTATGTTTCACTAGGGTTTGACTTAGGCTAATTGTCAAGCAAACTAGCAGGATTTGCTCCAGAACCTGTTTTGGTTCTTTTGGTTGTTTTAATTCTATGGGTTGAATGAGGGGGTCTGTGTCTTTTCATCATCAGTACTAAATCAGCTCATGGCTCTTGGTGCAAGTACCCTCATGGTCAAGCATACATAAAGCAAGTTCCTAATAATAATAATAATAATAATAATAATAATAATAATAATAATAATAATGCTTCATACTCATGTTAACTTCTTATCAAACGTAATTTGACTGGGGTGTCTAAACGTTTGTGACTCACATAGAAAAAAAAAAAACAAAACATCAGACCGTGGCTCAGGTAACCTCTCCATTTCATGGTCCATGACCAGGAATTTTGAACACTTGGCCTTTGATGCTCTACTGCATCATGCGGAAGCAAATTCCTCGACTGTGATAACCGGAAATTGGTAAATGCTTGTTATTGTGAGTAATGGAAAGATAAAGAAAAACAGTAACTCAAGAAGGGCTCTGAGGAACACAGCCTTAGCGTTCATCATTAAAAAAACAAAAACAAGATTCGCTTCTGAGACAAAAAAAATGATGTTTTTAATTAAATTGAATGTGGTTCAATTTTATTTATATACAGTTTTGCCCCAAAGCATTTTTATAGAAATTCAGTGCACTGAACTCTCCAAGAGCAGGAGGAAGAACCACCGAGAGAAACTCTGAGGAAAGACTCAAAGACCAACCCTTCTCTAGTTTTGATGGCCAGTGCCTCCCTGTAGTCCCAACCTTTGGATCCTTGTCTCTCACTATAAATCACAAACAGCGCTCTTAGGCCAGACAACAGCATAGCAACTATACACATGAACCAAGCCTAGCTGCTCAGATGTGAACAGTGAAAACCATTTAGCACCAGGTCGCTTCTTTCTGGAAACCTACCTAGAGCAAAAACCTCAGACTGCAAAAATGCTATGGTGAAAGTATGTGGTACAGATAAAACAGCTGTGACTAACATTGTACATTTTTATACATAACAATGTCAAGCAGTCTGAGAAACAACAAAAGCAAGTCTATTTGACAACAACTCAACATGGCTTAGGCAAGTGCACAATAATTTAGGTGTGCAGTTTGTGCAACGCTGCTTGGTGAGATATACACAAGTAGGCCAAAACATTATGACCACTCAGACATGAAGTAAATAACACTGATTATCCCATAACAACAGCGCATGTCAAGGTCTATGATATATAAGATTGCAAGCAAACAGTCCATTCTTACAGGAGATGTGGGAGAAACATGTAGGCAAGTTCTGAGTGACTTTGACAAGGGCCAGATCGTTACAGCCAGAAGACACAGTTGGAGCATCTCTGAAACAGCAAGGCTTGTGGGATGCTCCTGGTCAGTACTGATGAATCCCTACCGACAATGGCCTGGGGAGAAACAAACCACAAATTGGCGACAGGGTGGTGGGCACAGTGCTCACTGATGCACAAGAGCAACAAGGGCTATCTGGGTCTGGCTCGAACCGACAGACGGGCTACTACTGCACAAGTCACAAACATTTTTATTGATTGTTACAAGAGGAATTTGTGCATCACATCCTCCTGCATGTGGTGCTGCAAAGCCACAGGGCAGTCAGAGTGCCCATGCTAACCTCTGTCCATAATTAAAAGTGCTTACAATAGACAGTGTCAGAACTGGAACTTCGGAGCAATGGTGCAACTTTTATATCATGTGGATGGCCAGGTAACGTGTGCCATTCACCTGGGGAAATGGAAGCACCAGGATGCACTGTGGTTAGTGGGTAGAAGACAAGCCAGTAGAGCAGGGGTGTCAAACTCAACCACTAAAGTGGCCATATTAAAAAAAAATCTCATCAAATCTATGGGCCAGAGAAAAAAAATGTTTTCACTTCATTTTTAATTTATGTTGTGCTGTAACCCATACTGGCCATCATTCAGTTAAAATATGCAAAAACAACAGTAAAATACAGACATTTGTAGAATATCTTGAATTATTACACGAATACATGAAATATTTCAAATTTAAATGTCGTCAGTAGCTCAGTCTTTTAAACCTACCTACTTGCTTTAACTCGACACCTGGTCTCCTTTCTTTGCTGCAAGTTCATTAAGACTTGGGCTCAATTTCTGAGTTGCTAAGCTAACACCAAGTGTTTATATGAAATGCATTTTGGTGATATGACTGGTGTGGAATTGTGTAGAACTGCGGTGAAACCGCTGTCCCATAAACTGCTGTTGGGGTAAGAGAGTCAGAGCATATTACGTTGCAGTGCATGCTGGGGATTGTAGTGCAGCACATTGTGAAACGGGTTATTATTAACAAAAAATTAAAATACTTTTGTGGGCTGGACAGTACTGCATGACGGGCCTGATGTGGCCCACAGTCCTTGTGTTTGACACATGGGCAGTAGAGGTAGTGTGATGCTCTGGGCAATGTTCTGCTAGGAAACCCTGTATCTGGACGCTCATGTGGACATCATTTGACATGTGCCACCCTACCTAAACATCACTGCAGACAACACCAACACCATTTTGTGGCAACGGTATATTGCGATGGCAGGAATTTGAGGAAATTACAAAAAGCTCAAGTTTTAGCCCGGGCCTCCATACTTCCCAGATCTCAGTCCAATCAAGCATCTGTGGGATGTGCAGGTACAACAAGTCCAGTCCATCTCACAACATACAGGATTTAAAGGACCTTGGTGTCAGATACCTCTGGGAGTCTTGTAGAGTCCATGCCTCAGCGGTGTCAGAGCTAGAAGGTCATTAGCTCATAATGTTTTGGCTCATTGATGCAAGCCTCCATTACTTCTTAGCTACATTAGCCTTGTAGCTTCAGTAAAAATCTAAATAAGCAAACATCAGGCACCAAACACATCTTGGCTCATTAATTACATTTGAAGTAACAAGAATTTTTTTTTTTGGCTTAAGTTGCTTTTTCACTGAACACCTTTACGACACACCAGGGGAAAAAAAAGACAAGAAAGTTACATCAAGGCACCTGACATACAGAACAACACACCTGAGAATTCCAGGTGCACCACGCTCACATTCCACCTCCAGGCCACTCTGAGCCTGAGCCCAAAGTCCAAATTACCACACAACCACTGGTGGCCCACCGGAGGCCAGGAGGGCATGACTGAGTTTGAGCAGCATATCTCAAACAGATCTCAGAACAGCCAGTCCCTCCAGCACCGAAACATCAGAGTCAAAGGCAAAAATGTATGATCCAATAGCTGCCCTCAGGGCTAACCAGATCATGTTCTCCGCCCCAAGACTCGGCGATCACACGCCTGTACAAAGAGAAGAAATGAGGATGAAATGAGCCTGACAGGCAAGATCAGTATCACTTACATCTACACTACTGCTGCGACTGTACACGGGACAGTCCAGTGTTGACTTCAGGACATTGGCGTGAGACCACAGAGCTAAAGAGAAACACCAAATAATTCACAGGAAAATGTAACAAAAAAGATCTGTTTCTTTATCATATGGTCTTTTGATCAAATGCAGACAGCAAATATCTGAAAAGCATTTGGGATGTTGTCGCAACCCAGTCTGTGTCTCTTGCAAATGAATAATTATGTGGGTATTTTGCACTCTTCCCTGCTTGGCTAGCATTCCAGGCAAAATATAGGCTCAATCCTATGTAGTGCACACTAGGTAGGCCGTTATATCCAGCTTCTACATACAAACAGTGTCTAATGTCTAAATAAAAGCAATTTATATTCAGTCAAAGCTGCACAACATCCTATTTAACATTTATTACAATATTTGTGTGTAGAAACCATAGTTTCATTATCTATACAGCACACTATATAGCGAATAAGGAGGCACACTGATTTTAGTTACCTAGCTAGCAATTATTTGTACAAAACTCTTAGTATCTGAGCTAGTATTAATGCTTAATGTAAGGGTGATAAAATATTAGGTATTCAATGAATGGTTTCTTTCATAATCAGTTTATCTATTGATTATTTTATCTATTATTCAACTTATCCAACAATCTAAGGATTATGTTTCTGGCTCAGTAAGAAATAAGTGTAGATAATGGCACAAGTAGTCTGCATATGAATATCCATCATCTGAGGTAGAGGTCTGCACTCCTGCGGATTCCCACTGGACCTGCCACTAATTTTCAGTGCTGTGCATGCGAGGTGGGTAACCAGCCCACTGCAGGCGGGAGCAGGACAAAGGGGGATAAAGAAATCTTGCAAATTAATGAATAGCCTAAATAAGGTAGAACAATTACTAAATCATACATATATTAACGACATAAATAACAGTAAAACAATTGAATGAAGTCATGCTAAAGAGATGCGAAGCAACTGATCAAGTTCGTGTAGCTTACAGAGAGTCTGACGGCCACAGCTGCCCAACAAATCACCATAAATAACCGCTCTGTGGTTTGATTCTTGCTTTATGTTTCCTGGAATAAAGTGTTTGGTGAAGTTTCTTCACAAGAAGAACTGACAATCATGACTACTGTTTTAATACAGTAGAGAATAAAGTGTTTGTGAACAAGACAATGTCTCTCTGTGTAAAAGACAATGTCCAATATCAGATGCCAGCTTTTGACAGAACTGTGCTGGCGGGAGCAGGACAAAACATGTCTGTTGCGGGCGGGAGCAGGACAACTATTTCAGATTTTCTGCATGAGCGGGCAGCGGCGGGACTGAAAAAACAGTCCTATGCAGGATCTTACGTGGAACAACTGTCTAAACGTTAGGAGACAGTCATTTTAATCCATACCGATGCCATAGCCATCCAAGGCTGGGAGTCTAGGTGAGAATAATTGGCTTTGTTCTCTTTTAATCCAATGCAGATGTCTATTAGCTAACGTAACAGAATTGACAGCATTCTCCTCCAAGCCTGGTGAGCTGTCCAATGACCCCAATGACGCTGCATTAGCAGCAGTTAGAAAAGATGGCTCGCTTCACATATCTCCAACTGCGTGATTATGGACCTAGCCAGTGGGCGGAATTGGCAACGAGCAAAATGGGAAGGAAAATTAGGGCTAAAAAAACAAACAAACAAACAAAAACCATATATTTAATAATTTAACCATTTCCCATTTTTGTTACCATTCTGAATGGGGCATGTCTGCCTGGGTGCCAGATGATACATTACTGGATAATGCTTTAACATAAAACTGTCAAACTGTACATTTAAGTGTGCATGTAATGTCTTAAAAAGCATCCAAAAACAAGTTTAATACCATCCTGTGCATTTTTTTTATTTAAAACTGGATGATACTACTCGGTTGCATGCTACCTCTTAAACTGCAACCTCAGTCTAACATTAGTTTTAATGCACTGTGCTTCATATCACTGAAACATGTGTCTTCCACTGGATGTTCTGTTTTCTAGCATATATCCTAAAATGACCCTTTCTGGGCCGACATTAACCACTCAGGCCGTTTAAGCACTTTACCCACTACTAGCCCTACTGCAAACACTACCCTAACATACATCTTTTGGAGACCAGACTCCACTATCATACAGTGGACCTGTACAGAACAGTTACTCTTCTAAAACTCCAGATGATTCTAACCGCCTTGAACGCGCCTCTTCAGCAGCTGAGGAATATCTTGAGATGTGGTCTTGAACTCATAAATTTAGGCCTACACCACAAAGACTGCACAACCAAGAAAGGAGACACATGCACTCACATACACAGATGCAGAGCATGTGACAGTAAACAGGCATGTGAGGTCCCTGTCCGAGGAGTTAAAGTGAGAGATGGTGCATTAGTAGAGATGAGCAGATCTCTGTCTTCTTCCTCCAGCCTTTTGTAGTTGTGGTGAAGAATAAGGCACTGAGTGACCCTCGCATTTTCAAGAAGTGAAACACTATCACTCAGTTCAGAACTGTGTCTTCCTCTCACTTTCTCTCTCCATCACACACACTCCAGCAGGGAGTCCGGCCTGCAGCACGGCTGGAAAGGACTTCTGTTCCTTCCGTTTTACCAGTGAGAGGGGAAAAAACAAAAACAAAAAAACACGATTCTTCCAAAAATGGCCTCACTCACACAGAGATCAGAGCTTGACTCACTGGAGGAGTAGAATGCTCTGCTGAGAGAGAGAAAGAGAGAGAGTACAATACTGCAGCTAGAGAGAGAGAGAGAGAGAGAGAGAGAGAGAGAGAGAGAGAGAGAGAGAGAGAGAGAGAGAGAGAGAGAGAGTACAATACTGCAGCTAGAGAGAGAGAGAGAGAGTACAATACTGCAGCTAGAGAGAGAGAGAGAGTACAATACTGCAGCTAGAGAGAGAGAGAGAGAGAGAGAGAGAGAGAGAGAGGGAACAATACTGCAGGTAGAGAGAGAGAGAGAGTACAATACTGCAGCTAGAGAGAGAGAGAGAGAGAGAGAGAGAGAGAGAGAGAGAGAGAGAGAGAGAGAGAGAGAGAGAGAGAGAGAGAGAGAGAGAGAGAGAGAGAGAGAGAGAGAACAATACTGCAGCTAGAGAGAGAGAGAGAGTACAATACTGCAGCTAGAGAGAGAGAGAGAGTACAATACTGCAGCTAGAGAGAGAGAGAGAGAGAGAGAGAGAGAGTACAATACTGCAGCTAGAGAGAGAGAGAGAGAGTACAATACTGCAGCTAGAGAGAGAGAGAGAGAGAGAGAGTACACAATACTGCAGCTAGAGAGAGAGAGAGAGAGAGAGAGAGAGTACAATACTGCAGCTAGAGAGAGAGAGAGAGAGAGTACAATACTGCAGCTAGAGAGAGAGAGAGAGAGAGAGAGAGAGAGAGAGAGAGAGAGAGAGAGAGAGAGAGAGAGAGAGTACAATACTGCAGCTAGAGAGAGAGAGAGTACAATACTGCAGCTAGAGAGAGAGAGAGAGAGAGAGAGAGAGAGAGTACAATACTGCAGCTAGAGAGAGAGAGAGAGAGTACAATACTGCAGCTAGAGAGAGAGAGAGAGAGAGAGAGAGAGAGAGAGAGAGAGAGAGAGAGAGAGAGAGAGTACAATACTGCAGCTAGAGAGAGAGAGTACAATACTGCAGCTAGAGAGAGAGAGAGAGAGAGAGAGAGAGAGAGAGAGAGTACAATACTGCAGCTAGAGAGAGAGAGAGAGAGAGTACAATACTGCAGCTAGAGAGAGAGAGAGAGAGAGAGAGTACAATACTGCAGCTAGAGAGAGAGAGAGAGTACAATACTGCAGCTAGAGAGAGAGAGAGAGAGAGAGAACAATACTGCAGCTAGAGAGAGAGAGTACAATACTGCAGCTAGAGAGAGAGAGAGAGAGAGAGAGAGTACAATACTGCAGCTAGAGAGAGAGAGAGAGAGAGAGAGTACAATACTGCAGCTAGAGAGAGAGAGAGAGAGAGAGAGTACAATACTGCAGCTAGAGAGAGAGAGAGTACAATACTGCAGCTAGAGAGAGAGAGAGAGAGAGAGAGTACAATACTGCAGCTAGAGAGAGAGAGAGAGAGAGAACAATACTGCAGCTAGAGAGAGAGAGTACAATACTGCAGCTAGAGAGAGAGAGAGAGAGAGAGAGAGAGAGAGAGTACAATACTGCAGCTAGAGAGAGAGAGAGAGAGAGAGAGTACAATACTGCAGCTAGAGAGAGAGAGAGTACAATACTGCAGCTAGAGAGAGAGAGAGAGAGAGAGAGTACAATACTGCAGCTAGAGAGAGAGAGAGAGTACAATACTGCAGCTAGAGAGAGAGAGAGAGAGAGAGAGAGTACAATACTGCAGCTAGAGAGAGAGAGAGAGTACAATACTGCAGCTAGAGAGAGAGAGAGAGAGAGAGAGAGAGAGAGAGAGAGAGAGAGAGAGAGAGAGAGAGAGAGAGAGAGTACAATACTGCAGCTAGAGAGAGAGAGAGAGAGAGAGAGAGAGAGAGAGAGAGAGAGAGAGAGAGAGAGAGAGAGTACAATACTGCAGCTAGAGAGAGAGAGAACAATACTGCAGCTAGAGAGAGAGAGAGAGAGAGAGAGAGAGAGAGAGAGAGAGAGAGAGAGAGAGAGAGAGAGAGAGAGAGTACAATACTGCAGCTAGAGAGAGAGAGAGAGTACAATACTGCAGCTAGAGAGAGAGAGAGAGAGAGAGAGAGAGAGTACAATACTGCAGCTAGAGAGAGAGAGAGAGAGAGAGAGAGAGAGAGTACAATACTGCAGCTAGAGAGAGAGAGAGAGTACAATACTGCAGCTAGAGAGAGAGAGAGAGAGAGAGAGAGAGTACAATACTGCAGCTAGAGAGAGAGAGAGAGTACAATACTGCAGCTAGAGAGAGAGAGAGAGAGAGAGAGAGAGAGAGAGAGAGAGAACAATACTGCAGCTAGAGAGAGAGAGAGAGAGAGAGAGAGAGAGAGAGAGAGAGAGAGAGAGAGAGAGAGAGAGAGAGAGTACAATACTGCAGCTAGAGAGAGAGAGAACAATACTGCAGCTAGAGAGAGAGAGAGAGAGAGAGAGAGAGAGAGAGAGAGAGAGAGAGAGAGAGAGAGAGAGAGAGAGAGAGTACAATACTGCAGCTAGAGAGAGAGAGAGTACAATACTGCAGCTAGAGAGAGAGAGAGAGAGAGAGAGAGTACAATACTGCAGCTAGAGAGAGAGAGAGTACAATACTGCAGCTAGAGAGAGAGAGAGAGAGAGAGAGAGAGAGAGAGAGAGAGAGTACAATACTGCAGCTAGAGAGAGAGAGAGAGTACAATACTGCAGCTAGAGAGAGAGAGAGAGAGAGAGAGAGAGAGAGAGAGAGAGAGAGAGAGAGAGAGAGAGAGAGAGAGAGAGTACAATACTGCAGCTAGAGAGAGAGAGAGTACAATACTGCAGCTAGAGAGAGAGAGAGTACAATACTGCAGCTAGAGAGAGAGAGAGAGAGAGAGAGAGAGAGAGAGAGAGAGAGAGAGAGAGAGAGAGAGAGAGAGAGAGAGAGAGAGAGTACAATACTGCAGCTAGAGAGAGAGAGAGAGAGAGTACAATACTGCAGCTAGAGAGAGAGAGAGAGAGAGAGAGAGAGAGAGAGAGAGAGAGAGAGAGAGAGAGAGAGAGAGAGAGAGTACAATACTGCAGCTAGAGAGAGAGAGAGAGAGAGAGAGAGAGAGAGAGAGAGAGAGAGAGAGAGAGAGAGAGAGAGAGAGAGTACAATACTGCAGCTAGAGAGAGAGAGAGAGAGAGAGTACAATACTGCAGCTAGAGAGAGAGAGAGAGAGAGAGAGAGAGAGAGAGAGAGAGAGAGAGAGAGAGAGTACAATACTGCAGCTAGAGAGAGAGAGAGAGAGAGAGAGAGAGAGAGAGAGAGAGAGAGAGAGAGAGAGAGAGAGAGAGAGAGAGAGAGAGAGTACAATACTGCAGCTAGAGAGAGAGAGAGAGAGAGAGAGAGAGAGAGAGAGAGAGAGAGAGAGTACAATACTGCAGCTAGAGAGAGAGAGAGTACAATACTGCAGCTAGAGAGAGAGAGAGAGAGAGAGAGAGAGAGAGAGAGAGAGAGAGAGTACAATACTGCAGCTAGAGAGAGAGAGAGTACAATACTGCAGCTAGAGAGAGAGAGAGAGAGAGAGAGTACAATACTGCAGCTAGAGAGAGAGAGAGTACAATACTGCAGCTAGAGAGAGAGAGAGAGAGAGAGAGAGAGAGAGAGAGAGAGAGAGAGAGAGAGAGAGAGAGAGAGTACAATACTGCAGCTAGAGAGAGAGAGAGTACAATACTGCAGCTAGAGAGAGAGAGAGAGAGAGAGAGAGAGAGAGAGAGAGAGAGAGAGAGAGAGAGAGAGAGAGAGAGAGAGAGAGAGAGAGAGAGTACAATACTGCAGCTAGA
>NC_051239.1:16037194-16042194 GCF_015220715.1 Pygocentrus nattereri
TGGGGTTGCAGGACTGAAGCTGGGGAACTCTGCACTAACTGCACTAGAAGATTTCTAATCAAAATCACGTCTGTCAAAACACAACATAGTTTTCCGACCCAAACGACACTCAGCCTTGTTTCTTCATTAAAACATAATTTAAGTCTCCAGAAACAGAGAGTAAAGTTATGCCCAGCTGTCTGCAGCTCTGTTAGGAGGACAAGCGTTTGCCTCTCGGCTGTTAACATTAGCGAAAGTTGTTCACGTCTGTGTTAATTAGCTGATGTCGCTTTACTCTTCCTCGATGACGGAGTTTTTTCTCCTCTTTATGCAACACCGTTAGATCCTTTACCAAAAGAGCCTGTAGGCTTTTGAGCTTTTAAATGCTTTGAGAGTCCAGAATAGGGGGAGGGGTTGTGTATGAGATAAATATAAATGTCAAGAAAACACAAATCTGATGGCTTTCCACCAGTTTAAGTGGGATATGCCAATCATGATACAGCAATAAAATATGATGCAAAGCAATACTCTGTATTATAGCATCCCTACTACATACCATCAATGTCAACATTAGTATGTACTATTCTCCAGACTTATTTAGTATGGCATTCAAGTGATTTGGGAACGTTTTCAGGCGGACAGCTACAGTTGTATGCAAAAGTCTGGGCGCCCGGGTCAAATTACGTTTTGTTATCTAAACACATCCTTTACAGAGAACACACATATTAATGCACAATTATTGCTTATTTGCTTAATTTAACATGAAGGAGGAAAATCAGCATAAAATGTGGTCCTGGGCAAAAACTGCACAGTTAACCACTGATGCCCAAACTTTCCGAATAACACTTATAGTCTTTTCCCATTTGGTGCACTTGCAAAAGGACCACGAAGGACGTTTATACATGTGTCCCAAATACTTGTGTTCAGTCTCAGGAGAAATTTTTGACTCATTATCACTGGTTTGCTTTCATACACAAAAATTCCACCCGACCCGTTGGATCGACTGCACAATTCCATACGTCCGTGCATGTTTGGAAAACGATCATCCATTTGCTTGTTTTTTTATTATTTTCTCAAGCATCAGAGAACAGCACTTTTTGGATATTTGGCATTCCACCATACTGAAGCAAGGTGCGTTTTTTTGCAGGGTTCTCAGTACATGATTATTATAGTAACCTTGCTCCAGTCCTATGAAAGTGTGGTGTTTTATTAGGTATATACTTAAACATAGGAATGTCTATCAGGCTTTTCAGGGCCTCTCATACATCAGGCTTGGGTTCTTTTCTAACAAGTGATTTTTTTATATTTAAAGACTTGTGCCTACGTTCTCTTTCCCCCACACCTGTAACGTTATAGTGTATGACTATATTCAGAATACCTCAGCATAGAGTTTGAGGAGAGGGTAAATGTGCCCCTGAATGAAACTGAGGGGTTGGTTTGGTAGAGAGGTCAACAGATCCTTCCTCTTGCTTGTTAAGTTCACCCAAATTGTGTTAAGCATTTCTAAAAGCAGCAGCAGTAACGTGAGAAACTCTAGTGCAGTTGATCAGAGGTGGGTGGTTGCTGTACTCTTCAAGGTATGATCAGTTGTGCATAGTAGGATCAGGTCTCAAAGTCATGGGTACCAGTCAGGTTCAGGCTTCAGGCTTCAACTGCACGTCTGTGCAGACCTCTATTTCATTTGCAGCTGTCTGACCAACATCACGGAGAAAAAGATATTCAGATGCGAGTTAAATTGCCTTTGTTATTAATTCACTGTCTCAGTGAAGTGCATTGTACTTGTATCTATATCTATATCTATATCTGTGTGTATAGTGAGCCACTTTAGATAAGAAAATTGCTTTGGTGCATGGCCAGATGCACTGTTCCAAGCACCCTCTACATCTACATGTTAACAGACTTTTGCCTTTTGGGACAGGCCCAACCTCAGAGGTAGTCACCTCTAAGCTTTGAAGCTTTGCAACAAAAGTCCTGCGGGAATCTTGAGTTTACGACAATAATATAGAACAATAATCACCACTGCTTTAAACAAAATTCACCATCTTCTCAAAATGGACCACCTCAGAAGTCACGCCCCCCTGTACAACTGGATTTGCACATTTAGTTTTCACACACCTTAGATTTTGACCAAATGACTGAAATGAATGATCGCACACTTCTGATTTACTCTTTAATAAACTCTAGCCTATGTTTTCAGACCCCCTAATCTTTTTGGAGTAATGCTTTAGCAAATAAATTAAAAGCATAGTGGCTTAACTACTACTAGGGTACTAATTATGATATCTTTGATATATTTAACCTTGAAACAGCAGATTTGCTATTTTGAACAGTAGATTTACTACAAAAATCTGCAGAAAGTACAACAACAGTCTTACAACTGTGTACCTTAAATACATTTCTCCTCAGGGGTAAATGACATACCTGCATCTTTTCATACCCTAAAGCCTTAAAGCAGGACAGTAAAATAAAAGGCTGGAGTCGAGGCAGGGTGTATGGAGTCAGTACAACTCAAAAAATACAATTACAGTGGAATATGCTACCATTTGGTTCCCTAACTACAGGTACTGAAGATGTACTTTTGAAGATACCACTGCAATGAAAGTTCAATACCTTTTCTCTGAGAGTGTAGAAGTAGTTTTCAATGGCAGCTCAAATGGAAACAGTGCCTTCATATGACTATAGTCAATCTACAGCAGGAAAAGTGCCTCTATTGTTACTGGACAACCAATACAACAAAGACTAGTAATACAAAGGCCTGCATGCCATTGTCATATGTGAAAACAGAAGTGGCCAAACATGTGGCTTTTAAGCAAACAATTGTAAGGCTTACATAAATGGGTTCACTGATTATATTCATTCTCATTCCCATGCAAGTGGAGTTCAGCCCATGTTTGGGCCTTACAGAAATCTCTTTCTTATGAAATTAAGGGAAACCCACACAGTGCGAGTGTGTCCTTGAGCAAAGCTTGTTCCCATGGTCAAAGAATAATATCACAAAAACATTCTCATCCAGCAGCTGCTGTGCGCAGACAGGCAGAACATGGGGGAGGGAGGGAGAGAGAGAGTGAGAGAGAGACCAATAGATGGGGGAGAGACTGCACTCTAAAGTTCAGGAGAAGACAGATTTTGAGACTGGTTCACTCCCTACTGCTCACAGCTCGCTCCATTGTTTTTCCTCAATGCTTACCGATCACTTCCCGGTCAAATGTAAACTCAAAGAGTTAATGATGGCACGAGGAAATGCTGTTTCCCATCGGAAAAGGCTCTGAGTAAGTGTAGCTCAGTACAAGAGTTCCCCCAAACCCCACGCAAGGAAAGAAAAGTCTGTCCAGCTGTCCAGCTTTTCAGTCCAAATCATTTTGGATTTGCCAACACCAAACTCAGCGACTGCTAGAGGTACAGCAGCTGCTCACGTTGCCATATTTTAAGGGGAATTCCACCAGTTTCTGCATAATTCAGTTGTTGAAATGTGAACAAACTCAAATTATAAAGATGTGTATGAACTCAGATTTCAAAAGCAGCAGTAAGTAACCAACGCAATGTCTACAACATCAACACAGCCATTTTAATTACAGTTGTTTACAGCATTACAATTAAAGTACAAAAGCACCACTGAACGTACACGTGTCTTCTCAGCTTATGTCATGTTGACGATGGTAAAACAGAAGTAAACATGAAGGTCGGGACCACTTTGTCTCATAATGTCCTCCACCTATCTGTCCGCCATGAACGTGCATGTAAAAATATTAGGACAGATATTAGGACACACATACAATGTCTCAGACATCAGACAGCGTATTCATAAGCACTTCCTGTGAGGAAGAATTCCATGATTAAGACAGTTTCTATGTCTTTTTAAACCCACGTGTAATTAATGAACAGGCCCACACAGAAATCTGACTGGCCCCCAGTAGGGGCGGGTATATTTCACCAATTCATTGTAGAAACCAGGAGAACTCGCAAATTCCGCTGACAATATTTTTGGCAGTCCCTGCCGCCAACTCACTCTGTTCCTCAGCCCTGTATCAGTACTACCACAGTTGTTGGGGCAGAAGGGGTTCTGGCCTTCTAGCTTCAAGCAGAAGACACCCAAATCTCCAGCCCAACCTCTCAGACTTCTCTTAATCAGTCTCCCCTCATACTGCCACTGTATGTTGAATGCACAGTCGGAATTTGCCCATTTCAGTTTTTTGCCGATACAAGGCAGTGCTGACTATAAAGTGAAAGGGCCCTGCGAGTAGTATTCTGTGTGTGTTTTCATGCTCACATCCAGTATAACTGTTACACTCATTCCCAGTTACAGAAGGTAACAGTTTGCAGGCATCTTCAGTCAAAAACATGTACAGATCAATTTTTAAGGCAGGGACTCTAAACAATAAGTTATTGCCCTCCACTAGACACCTAACTAATTACATAATCCAGAGAGCAAGAGGATGGTGACCCATTGACCCACTGGCTTTGTGCTCTGCCTGTTCCGGGAGGCCACGTGGTCGAGCAGAGAGGTGGATACAATGCTAGTTTTAATCAATCATTTTCCGCTTTACTTATTTTTCCTTCATTTCTTTCTTTCATTATCCTTTATAAAAACAATTGTAATGGTAATACTATAAATGTCAGTTATAGCGAGAACAACATAGCGTCGGGAACATTTTCAACAAAATCATTTTTCATTAGGCTTCATCGTTTATTTTTTCCTCTCACTCGTCTTAGTTCATTTTCCAAAATAAAAGTCCATCCCCGTCTGCATTTACAACCTGTTTGCTAGTTAACTAGTTAGACTGGACAGTAATCTGGGTGGGCTGAAGGTGAGGGCCTGGTAACACACAGCAGCCGCTCTCTTCGTCGTCACTGCTGCACCGTCAACGTCACTGTCCTCATGGACTTGACTCCTGACGTCATTCCCGTGCCCCTCATGCGGGTCAGGGCGCTTTCTGGACTCACAGACACGGGATGACATTCAGTCACGGAGAGAAGAGACGGGGCACAAAGCCGCCATTCACTGAGGCGATGTGAAGATAGCC